>NC_092111.1:9994008-10212102 GCF_045679555.1 Salvelinus alpinus
GAGCCGTCCAACCAGGACCCGCTAGAGCCGCCAGCCAGCTCTGGCTGCTCCTGTCTGGCGGAAGGCTCTGACTGCTCCTGTCTGGCGGAAGGCTCTGACTGCTCCTGTCTGGCGGAAGGCTCTGACTGCTCCTGTCTGGCGGAAGGCTCTGACTGCTCCTGTCTGGCGGACGGCTCTGGCTGCTCCTGTCTGGCGGACGGCTCTCGCTGCTCCTGTCTGGCGGACGGCTCTGGCTGCTCCTGTCTGGCGGACGGCTCTCGCTGCTCCTGTCTGGCGGACGGCTCTGGCTGCTCCTGTTTGGCGGACGGCTCTGACGGCTCGGGACAGACGGGCAGCTCTGACGGCTCGGGACAGACGGGCAGCTCTGACGGCTCGGGACAGACGGGCAGCTCTGACGGCTCGGGACAGACGGGCAGCTCTGACGGCTCGGGACAGACGGGCACACCTGTAGGGAGGAGACGGAGAGACAGCCTGGTGCGTGGGGCTGCCACAGGACCCACCAGGCTGGAGAGACCTACAGGAGGCTTGATGTTAAGAAGAGGCACCTGAAGGACCGGGCTGTGGGGGAGCACTGGAGCTCTGGTGCGCAGCCTTGGCACCACTCCCCCAGGCTGGAATACTACTCCAGCCCGTACCCTCCAGAGTGCAGGCACAGGTTGAACCGGGCTGTGGATGAGCACTGGAGATCTAGTGCCTACTACGCGCACCTCTCCCTTAGGCTCCACTCCCACATTTGCCCGGTACGAGCGGAGCGTAGGCATAGGACGCACTGCACCCTCCCAGCGCCCCGGAGACACAGCACGCAGAGCCGGCGCAGGATACCCTGGACCGAAACTGCGTACCGGAGACCAGACGCGCTGAGCAGGCACAATACGCCCCGGCTGGATGCCCACACTCACATGACACTTTCGGGGGGCTGCCCTATAGCGCACCGGGCTATGGGCACGCACTGGCGACACCGTGCACTTAACCGCATAACACGGTGCCTGACCAGTGACGCGTTGCTTATAATAAGCACGAGGAGTGAGCTCAGGTCTGCTACCTGGCTTAGCCACACTCCTCTCTAGCCTCCCCCCCAAAAAAATTCTGGGGTTGCCTCTCGTACCTGTCGCGCTGCCGTGCTGCCTCCTCATATCGCCGCCGCTCAGCTTTCGCTTCCTCCAGCTCAGCTTTGGGGCGGCGATACTCCCCAGCCTGTGCCCAGGGTCCTTCTCCGTTCAAAATCTCCTCCCATGTCCAGGAGTCCTGGGATTTCTGCTGCTGCTGTCGCTGTCCTTTTCCCCGCTGCTTGATCCTTTGTTGGTGGGTGATTCTGTAACGGCTGTCATATTCGTTCTCCTCCTCAGACGAGGAGGAACATGGATCGGACCAACACGCAGCGAGGTATGTAGACATAATGATTTATTAAATGAAGACAAAACACGAAGAACACTTGAATAAACTACAAAACAACAAACGACGTTAAACAGACCTGAACTTGTGAACATAAAAAACAATGAACGCACGAACAGGAAAGAACGAACAAACGAACGAGACGAGACAGTACCGTGTGGTGCAACAAACACAGACACAGCAACAATCACCCACAAACAAACAGTGAGAACAGCCTACCTTAATATGGTTCTCAATCAGAGGAAACGTCAAACACCTGCCTCTAATTGAGAACCATATCAGGCAACACATTTAACCCAACATAGAAACACATAACATAGAATGCCCACCCCAACTCACGCCCTGACCAAATAAACACATACAAAAACAAGGAAAACAGGTCAGGAACGTGACAGCAGCTGTATTGATCCTCTGGGAAGAATAAACTTGTTTAAGCTTTCATAGTGTCCGTTGTGTTTTTACTCTGAGAATTTGAACCTAACATTATAAAAACAAGAAGCAATGCAGTCTTTCTTCAACTCTTAGCCAAGAGACTTCGGCATGCATATTGTTAATATTAGCCCTCTAACCACGATGAAGAGAAAAACGTGCCACTCTATTCTGTGTCAGCTGCAGCTTAACTAGGTCCTTCTTTGCGGCACTTGACCATATGACTGGACAATAATCAAGATAAGATCAAACTAGAACCTGCAGGACTTTCTTTGTGGAGTGTGGTGTCAAAAAAGCAGATCATCTCTTTATCACTGACAGACCTCCGCATTTTTATTTACAACCATTGAAGCAATATGTTTTGACCATGACAGTTTCCAATCTAAGGTAACACCAAGTCATTTAGTCTCCTCAACTTGTTCAACAGCCACACCATTCATTACCAGATTCAGCTGAGGTCTAGAACTTAGGGAATGGTTTGTACCATATACACTACTCTTAGTTTTAGAGATGTTCTGTACCAGTTTATCAATGGCCACCCATTCTAAAACTGACTGCAACTCTTTGTTTAAGGTTGCAGTGATTTCACTAGCTGTTGTTGCTGATGTGTATAGGGTGAATCATTAGCATACATGGACACACAGGCTCTGTTTAATGCTAATGGCAGGTTATTGGTAAAAATAGAAAAGAGTAGAGGGCCAAGAGAGCTGCCCTGCGGAACACCACACTTTACATATTTAACATTAGAGAAGCTTCCATTAAAGAAAACCGTCTGTGTTCTATCGATAGCTCTGAATCCACAACATGGCAGAGATTGAAAAGCCATAACAAATAAAAAAAATTCAACAACAGGTTATAGTCAATAATATCAAAGACTACCCTGAAATCTAACAATACTGCTCACACAATCTTCTTTAATATCAATTTCTTTCAACCAATCATCAGTCTTCTGTGTCAGTGCAGTACATGTTGAGTGCCAGGAAGTTCGATAACAATACACTAATGTTACAGAATTCTAACTTACAATGCTTTTCTTTCATTATTTGTTTTTTTATGCATGAATACAATGGCTCACTGTTCGTTGTTGGCATTTCCTGGCAAAGTTTGCCCAATTTGCCAATGAAGTAATTGTCACAAGACTTGGTAGATTGGTAGATAAGCGGATAAGTGGGTGGCGGGGCTGGTGTGATCAGACACACCTGCAGCATGTTAACTAATCAGACAGGTAGCTGGAGATTGGCTGTCATTTCCTTTAAAAACACAGTGTTTTGTGTTGTTTGGGGCTGGAAGTTGAGTGGAGAATGTCTCTCTGTGGGGATCGGTCCCTTATCCAAGTTTCCAGGAGCTTTAGCTCTGCCAAATAAGGGACGTCATTCTTCCTGGGTTCCCCTAACACTACTCTTTCTCTCTCTGGGCCATTTTGCCACCACTGAAAGTGGAGGCGGGGCCATAGGTGACTTCGCCAAGCAAAGTCTCAGACCGGGTGCGTTCCAGGACAAGCAGCTGTGCGGATCTGGATATCGCCATACAGAGATGTTAATTTTATTTTCTATGTTGTCTTGTCTGTCTTTCCCCCTCACTATTTTGTCCTATAGCAGGAGAGTCCTTTAGAGGGGTTGGCATAGTAGCACACATATTCTGTTCAGCACCAGGGTTAGATTGTAGTGCCTTTCACCATATTGTTTGCAGTGCCTTCCCTTTGTATAACTATATTGTTTGCAGTGCCTTCCCTTAGTATAACTATATTGTTGCAGTACCATATCAGAATAATGCGGTGTGTCACTTCCGCATGCCTGATACTTACCTGAGGTAGTAAGGGGGAGGGTAACCTACCTGAGGGGAGGCCCTACTGTGTCGATACAGTCTGCTGTGGGGAAACGGGGCCTGATCCATGTTAACACATGAATTTCAAATAAAATGTACCTCGAGCATACTTACCTGTCCTGGTCTTCTGTGCTGGGGTTGTGTGCTGGGGTTGTGTGCTGGAGAACATTGAATCCTGTGTTGGGTGGAGTTAAAGGGGTTCACACTAAATTGACATCATTCAAATAATTGGAAACATCAAATGGTTTTGTGACAGAAAAGCCATCTGATTCGATAAAAAAATGGAGTTGAATTTGTGTTTCTGCCCATCATTTTTGTTTAGTCACATAATTTCTTAATTTGCAGTAAATCAGATGTACAGCCAGACTTATTAGCCACTCCTTTTACCCCATCTCTTTCAACCATACAGTTGTTCAATTCCTCAACAATCCATGGAGCCTTAACAGTTCTAACAGTCAGTTTCTTAACAGGTGCATGTTTATCAATTGGAGGATGCAATTTCATAAAATCCTCAAGTGCCGTGTCGCGATGCTCCTTATTAATCACATCAGACCAACAAATGGTTTTATCATCCACATAAGAGCCACAGCAAAATCTTTTTGTATGATCTCTTATACACTATTTCAAGCCTAGCTTTTGGAACCTTGGCTTTCCTGGATACAGCCACTATATTGTGATCACGGCATCTAACGAGTACGGATACCGCTTTAGAATAAAGTTATACAGTATTAGTAAAGATGTGATCACATTTTCACCCATCAGACTATTCTCAATGTAATCTTGTCTACTAATATGTCAAATTTGTTTAGATTTAGAATGGCCCATTACCACATGGACAGGGGGGAAAATACATGTCATCTATATGCACTCAAATAGAGATGGAGTCCGTGCGCTTTCCCGCCGGTCCGATAGGCTACTTCAGGTTTTATAGCAGAGCATGTGGTCAGAAACAAATATAATACCACTTATTTCACTGCACGCATCAACCACTCTTTGAGGACCATGCTCTCGCTGCCCGACAGGTGACATGCCACCTGAACTCTGTGTGCCATGGACTCTCAAACCTTGTTCCTGCAGGTGAAATCTGTTCGTGGTAACATGTTTGGAATAAAGGAGAGAGGAATAAAGGAGAGAGGAGATGGAAACGCACGGTGGTGAGATATTCTGTGTAGCTGAAGGTAATGTCACTTAATTATGAAAATGTAAACAATTCCCTATTACCAGGCTATTCAAAATCAAATACAAATTCACTAATTGTAGGCTAAATGTAAGCTGCCCTGCACAAACAATGAACCATCAGCATAGCCTAAGGCTGTACGTTCTCAACGAGACTCATGGAAAGACATTTTGGAGCGTCGCATAAGGTAACTGGTACATCCAGTATGTATAATAATACAGTCCACACTCAAAGGCCATTATTCAAATGTCTTTTATTTCAGGGGTATAGGCTGGACCAATAATGTAGCAAAGACATCTTAAATCAGTTCTGTTTTATGTTTTGCTTCCATGCATAATATGCGGTAGGCTATGTATTGCATAAGGGCACAATGATAAGCTCTCTAACATACATATGAGTGAATGAATCATCACCATAGAAAGGCTGTCCATTTCGTTGTGTTAGTCTTCTAAACAACGTCCAGCACTGTTTAAACCTGCTGTTGAACTTCTTTCTTCAAATTAATAGTATGATTGGCCTACTGTTTTGATAAGTGTTTGATGTGATTTTTGATTCATTTGCATTGATGTCAGAGTGGTTAGAGGGACAAGAGAGCCCAAAGTACCAGGCCATTAGGACATGATGGTACTGTAGGTGGGTACTACCAAACATGTCCAGAGTGCAGAAAAGGAGATGACCATGACTCAACAGTCACGTGGGGTTTTACTGCGGTCAAAGACTCATGGTCGGGGGTGTGGTGGTCGTAAGGTCACAGTAATGGGGAACATATAAGATGAATAAAGATCATATTCAGTTAAGTGTAACTAACACAATGCTTAGCATTTGTATATGTTTTCCGTTTACGTAACACACATGATTTAAAGTGTTCTATTTGTGACACACATTTGTGTCAGGTGTTGAAGGTCACTAGACTTTGTTTCTGAATGTTATGGATTGTTCTCATATCGTTTGGTAATGATTGACGTCAGAGGTACAAGGACTGAGGACACAATGACATATGAACACTGTGATTCTGTAGCAGCTGGCAAGGTCACTCTCTTTTGTTGAGTTCATGGAGAATTGCTGTCTGATTAACACATTGAACAAAAATATAAACGCAACATGCAACAATTTCAGACTTTAGAGTTACAGTTCATATTAGGAAATCAGTCAATTCATTAAGCCCTAATCTATGGATTTCACATGACTGGGAATACAGATGTGCATCTGTTGAACGTAAATACCTTCTTTTTTTTAAGTAGGAGCGTGGATCAGAAAACCAGTCAGTATCTGGTGTGACCATGATTTGCCTCATGCAGAGCGACACATCTTCTTTGCATAGAGTTGATCAGGCTGTTGATTATGGCCTTTGGAATGTTGTCCCACTCCTTTTCAATGGCTGTGCGAAGTTGCTGGATATTGGAGGGAACTGGAACACGCTGTCGTAAACGTTGATCCAGAGCATGCCATGTCTGGTGAGTATGCAGGCCATGGAAGAACTGGGACATTTTCAGCTTCCTGGAATTGTGTACATGTCCTTGCAACATGAGGCTGTGCATTATCATGCTGAAACATGAGGTGATGGTGGCAGATGCCAAGACAATGGACCTCAGGATCTCATCACGGTATTTCTGTGCATTCAAATTGCCATCGATAAAATTCAGTTGTGTTCGTTGTCCGTAGCTTATGCCTGCCCATACCATAACACCACCGCCACCATGGGGCACTCTGTTCACAACGTTGACATCAGCAAACCGCTCGCCCACACAATGCCATACACGCTGTCTGCCATCTTCCCGGGTACAGTAGAAAGTGAGATTCATCTGTAAAGAGCACAGTTCTCCAGCGTGCCAGTGGCCATCGAAGGTGACAAATTGCCCACTGAAGTCGGTTACGACGCTGAACTGCAGTCAGGTGAAGACAACGAGCACACAGATGAGCTTCCCTGAGACGGGTTCTGACAGTTTGTGCAGAAATTCTATGTTTTGAAACCCACAGTTTCATCAGCTGTCCAGGTGGCTGGTCTCAGACATTATGCAGGTGAAGAAGCAGGATGTGGAGGTCCTGGGCTGGCGTGGTTACAAGTGGTCTGCGGTTGTGAGGCCGGTTGGACATACTGGCAAATTCTATAAAATTATGTTGGAGGCAGTTTATGGTAGAGAATTTAAGATTAAATTCTCTGGCAAAAGCTGTGGTGGACCTTCCTGCAGTCAGCATGCCAATTGCACGCTCCCTCAACTTAAGACGTGTGCACATTTAGAGTGGCCTTTTATTGTCCTCAGCACAAGGTGCACCTGTGAAATTATCATGCTGTTTAATCAGCTTCTTGATATGCCACACCTGTCAGGTGGATGGATTATCTTGGCAAAGGAGAAATGCTCACTAACAGCGATAAAATAAAATAAATCCTTTACAGTATGGAAGTGTGCAAATTGGAGAGAGATAAAGAATTAATGAGATATTAATGAGATAGTGAGAGAGGTAGAGAGAGTCAAGGACCGGGACATAAGAGAGAGTGAGAGAGGTAGAGAGAGTCCAGGACAGGGACATCAGATAGAGTGAGAGAGGTAGATAGAGTCAAGGACAGGGACATCAGAGAGTGTGAGAGAGATAGAGAGAGTCAAGGACCGGGACATAAGAGAGAGTGAGAGAGGTAGAGAGAGTCAAGGACAGGGACATCAGAGAGAGAGAGAGGGTCAGGAAAATGAAGACACAGATCTATAGGAGATGAGAGGGACACACACACGGACACACACGGACACACACACACACACACACACACACACACACACACACACACACACACACACACACACACACACACACACACACACACACACACACACACACACACACACACACACACACACACACACACACACACTATACAGTGGCAAGAAAAAGTATGTAAACCCTTTGGAATTACCTGGATTTCTGCATAAATTGGTCATCAAATTTGATCTGATCTTCATCTAAGTCACAACAATAGACAAACATAGTGTACTTAAACTAATAACACACAAATTATTGTATTTTTCTTGTCTATATTGAATACATAATTTAAACATTCACAGTGTAGGTTGGGAAAAGTATGTGAACCCCTAGCCTAATGACTTCTCCAAAAGCTAATTGGTTTCAGGACTCAGCTAACCTGGAATCCAATCAATAAGACGAGATTGGAGATGTTGGTTAAAGCTGCCTGCTCTATAAAAAACACTCACAAAATGTGAGTTTGCTATTCACAAGAAGCATTGCCTGATGTGAACCATGCCTCCAACAAAAGAGATCTCAGAAGACCTAAGATTAAGAATTGTTGACTTGCATAAAGCTGGAAAGGAAAAATGATCTCTAAAAGCCTTGTCAAATTGTCCATAGATGGAGAAAGTTCAGCACTGTCGCTACTCTCCCAAGGAGTGGTCATCCTGCAAAGATGACTGCAAGAGCACAGAGCAGAATCCTCAATGAGGTTCAGAAGAATCCTAGAGTGTCAGTGAAAGACTTACAAAAATCTCTGGAACATGCTAACATCTCTGTTAACGAGTCTACGATACGTAAAACACTAAACAAGAATGGTGTTCATGGGAGGGCACCACGGAAGAAGCCACTGCTGTCCAAAAACAACATTGCTGACCGTCTGAAATCTGCAAAAGAGCACCTGGATGTTCCACAGCGCTACTGGCAAAATATTCTGTGGACAGATGAAACTACAGTTGAGCTGTTTGGAAGGAACACACAACACCATGTGTGGAGAAAAAAAGGCACAGCACACCAACATCAAAACCTCATCCCAACTGTAAAGAATGGTGGAGGGAGCATCGTGGTTTGGGGCTGCTTTGCTGCCTCAGGGCCTGGACAGCTTGCTATCATCGACGGAAAAATGAATTCCCAAGTTTATCAAGACATTTTGCAGGAGAATGTAAGAATGGCTTCAACAGAAGAAAATATGCCTTCTGGAGTGGCCCAGTCAGAGTCCTGACCTCAACTGGATTGAGATATTGTGGCGTGACCTCAAGAGAGCAGTTCACACCAGACATCCCAATAATATTGCTGAACTGAAACAGTTTTGTAAAGAGCTTATTGCTGCCTAAGGAGGGTCAACCTGTTATTAAATCCAAGGGTTCACTTTTCCCACCCTGCACTGTGAATGTTAACACGGTATGTTCAATAAAGACATGAAAATGTATAATTGTTTGTGTGTTATTAGTTTAAGCAGACTGTGTTTGCCTATTGTTGTGACCTAGATGAAGATCAGATCAAATTTTATCACCAATTAAATGCAGAAATCCAGGAATTTCCAAGGGGTTCACATACTTTTTCTTGCCACTGTACATGAATTTCCACTGAGCCTCTCTCCATATCTCTCTGTCTCTGTCTGTCTCTATCTCTCGCGTACTCCCACACGCACAAACACACAAACTTACAGAGAGAGCCGATGGAGAGATAGAGAGATAGAGAGATAGAGAGGGAGAATGTTAGCGTGGCTGATGCAAATTAACATGGTCAGACAAACCACGTAGAAGGAAATAACTAACTCTACTTTATAGCAGAGAGGAAGGTATAGATCAGACTGGGCAGTTATTGGTTACATGGTGAAAATATAAGAAAGACACTTGTGGAGAACTAACATGAATGAATGTCTTATAATGGGCATACACTGTTGGCTAAGCTTTTGGATTGATTTTGATAGGTTTTGCTGGTCGTCTGCCAATTTTCAAGATCAGGGTGAAATCCTCGGGCTGTAGGCCTAGAATGAGACGTCCTTTCATTGTTACACAGTGTGAGAGGCTCAACCACCTCCGATTAATTGGCCCTGCATTCTCCTGTCCCCTCAAAGACACTACGGTAACTACAGAGCAATAAGTACTGTATTAAAAGATAGTACACACACAGCGATGGAGGACTGCTATAACTGCCATCCTCCCAACACACAAACCCCCTCGTCTCTTTCATTTATTGACATTTCCATGTTTCTGGTAGAAACCATGCTTTTAGCATGTGCGGAATTTCCACTGGGGAAATACCGTGCTAGAGGTTCCATGAGTCATATTGGATTGTTCCTCGTCATCTCCATCTCTTTCTTTGACTTGGCCTATAGTGAAAGTATGAGAGGAGAGAGAGAATTTAACCTGGTCGCTATGGCAACGGCTGTCAGGTAACCTTGCCACCTAATCAGGCTGCGGACTAAATGAAACGTAATGGGGGAAATTAGACAGTAGAAAGAGAGGGATACGGGGAGGTTCAGAAGAGGTGTGGGAGGGAGAGAATTAGACAAACAGAGTGAGTGAGCAAAAGAGTGAAAGAGAGATTAATTGATCGAGTAATTATCTCCTATCCTCCGCTGCACTGTTTTTCTATTTTTTAGGTGTGGTCTTTATGGAACAAAGGCAATTAACCCTCCATCCACAAGATGATGTTTTCTAAAATCAGTCCCCATAGGAAGACAGGGAGATATTAATAGAACTCATCTGGTGGAAAACATGCTCAGTCATGATCCCTATCTACTACAGAAAGGTTCATGTCCACCTCCTGGTTCAACCCTAATCCCAGTCTCAACCACAACCCTAACCTAACCCCAACGCTAGTGTTATGTACGCCTCTTGGAGGAGGGAACGCAACACCCCGCTACATCTCAACTCCCCGTGGAGGGGAAAAAGGACGACAGAGGCAGAGAAAAATACAGTTTACGGGGAATTTATTATTCCTAACACACGGTAATGGGGGGAAAAGGGGCTGGACGGAACCAAAGCAAAGAAAGTCAAAGTTAAGGAATCCCCTCTCCTACTTTACCTGCCATCCCACTTCTAACCTAACCTTTAGCACCACCTGGCGCGCTAACCAAAATACAGGGGGTGGTCCGCCCAGGTCTTACTTAGTGTACATTGACAGATGAAATACTAGGGGTTATGTATGCCCGTAGGCCTCTTGCCTAAACACTCCCAAGGTGCGTCCCCCTGGGAACAAATGAAACACAGAATAATTTACCAATACTTTAAGTGTGAAATGTTAATAACCACAAACACTAAGTCCTATTGTCATACACATACCTCTGGAGGAGCGACTACAAATCCATATCCAAAAAGACTTTCACTGACCGCCACAACCAACACAGGACATAAAAAGAAGCTCTCCTCTCTGAGGAAGGAACACTGGCTTTTATCAAGCTGGAGAAAGAGTTGGGAATTGAAGAAACAGCTGTATCCCCTGACGAGCGGGAGGGTCAGAGCTCCAACCAGTGATGGGGCTGCCCAATCAGCTGCTTTAGGATTCCAGGAAGCCATTTCCTGAAAAAGACACACATGCAAACCCACAACACAGAAACTGGGGAACGTAATACCTAATTTCATATCCACATCCTGGTTCAACCCTAATCCAAGTCTCAACCACAACCCTAACCTAACCCCAACCCGAGCGTCATGTCCACATCCTGGTTCAACCCTAATCCTAGTCTCAACCACAACCCTAACCCTAGTTCATGTCCACTTCCTTGTTCAACACTAACCCTCAGCCCTAATCCTAGCTTCATGTCCACATCCTGGTTCAACCCTAATCCTAGTCTCAACCACAACCCTAACCTAACCCCAACCTGAGCTTCATGTCCACATCCTGGTTCAACCCTAACCCTATCTTAATTTCCACATCCTGGTTCAACCCTAATCTTAGCTTCATATCCACATCCTGGTTCAACTCTAATCCTAGTCTCAACCACAACCCTAACCTAACCCCAACCCTAGCTTCATGTCCACATCCTGCTTCAACTCTAATCCTAGTCTCAACCACAATCCTAACCCTAGATTCATGTCCACATCCTGGTTCAACCTTAACCCTCAGCCCTAACCCTAGCTTCATGTCCACATCCTGCTTCAACCCTAATCCTAGTCTCAACCACAACCACAACCCCAGCTTCATGTCCACATCCTGCTTCAACCCTAATCCTAGTCTCAACCACAACCACAACCCCAGCTTCATGTCCACATCCTGCTTCAACCCTAATCCTAGTCTCAACCACAACCACAACCCCAGCTTCATGTCCACATCCTGCTTCAACCCTAATCCTAGTCTCAACCACAACCACAACCCCAGCTTCATGTCCACATCCTGCTTCAACCCTAATCCTAGTCTCAACCACAACCACAACCCCAGCTTCATGTCCACATCCTGCTTCAACCCTAATCCTAGTCTCAACCACAACCCTAGCTTCATGTCCACATCCTGCTTCAACCCTAATCCTAGTCTCAACCACAACCACAACCCCAGCTTCATGTCCACATCCTGCTTCAACCCTAATCCTAGTCTCAACCACAACCACAACCCCAGCTTCATGTCCACATCCTGCTTCAACCCTAATCCTAGTCTCAACCACAACCACAACCACAACCCCAGCTTCATGTCCACATCCTGCTTCAACCCTAATCCTAGTCTCAACCCCAACCCTAGCTTCATGTCCACATCCTGGTTCAACTCTAATCCTAGTCTCAACCACAACCCTAAACTAGCCCTAGCTTCATGACCACAGCCGGGTTCAACAGTAACCCAAGCCTCAACCACAAACCTAATTCTAACCCTAGTTTCCTATCAACATCCCGGTTCAACCCTAACCCTCAACCCTTACCATTCATATACAGGATGGTAGACAACAATACCATGCACTGTATATACCACAAGAATGTACACTGAACAAGAAAACATAACCTGGTCGCTATGGCACCGACCGTCAGGTAACCTTGCCTCGTAATCAGAGTGCGGACTAAATGAAACGAAATTAGAAAAATTAGACAGTAGAAAGAGAGGGATACGGGGAGGTTCAGAAGAGGTGTGGGAGGGAGAGAATTAGACAAACAGAGTGAGTGAGCAAAAGAGAGAAAGAGAGATTAATTGATCGAGTAATTATCTCCTATCCTCCGCTGCACTGTTTTTTTATTTTTTAGGTGTGGTCTTTATGGAACAAAGGCAATTAACCCTCCATCCACAAGATGATGTTTTATAATCAGTCCCAATAGGAAGACAGGGAGATATTAATAAAACTCAAACATGCTCAGTCATGATCCCTATCTTAAAGGATCTACATGAAGCTTCATGTCCACATCCTGGTTTAACCATAACCCTAGCTCCAAGCACAACCCTAAACCTAGTTTCATGTCCACATCCCGGTTCAACCCTAACCCTAGACTCAACCACAACCCTAACCCTAACCTAACCCTAGCTTCATGTCCCTAACCCTCAGCCCTAACCCTAGTTTCATGTCTACATCCCGGTTCAACCCTAACCCTCAGCCCTAACCCTAGTTTCATGTCTACATCCCGGTTCAACCCTAACCCTCAGCCCTAACCCTAGTTTCATGTCTACATCCCGGTTCAACCATAACCCTCAGCCCTAACCCTAGTTTCATGTCTACATCCCGGTTCAACCCTAACCCTCAGCCCTAACCCTAGTTTCATGTCTACATCCCGGTTCAACCCTAACCCTCAGCCCTAACCCTAGTTTCATGTCTACATCCCGGTTCAACCATAACCCTCAGCCCTAACCCTCGTTTCTTTTCCACATTCTGGTTCAACCCTAACCCTAGCTCCAAGCACAACCCTAACCCTAGTTTCATGTCTACATCCCGGTTCAACCCTAACCCTCAGCCCTAACCCTAGCCCCAATCCTTACCATTCATATACAGGATGGTAGACAACCATACAATGCACAATATACCACAAGAATGTACACTGAACAACATTTTTAAGGCAACATGCAATCATTTCTAAGGTTTTACTGAGTTACAGTTCATATTAGGAAATCAGTCAATTCAAATAAATATATTAGGCCCTAATCTATGGATTTCACATGACTGGGAATAGAGGTGCATCTGTTGGTCACAGATACCTTATAAAAAATGGTAGAGGCGTGGATCAAAAAATCAGTCAGTATCTGGTGTGACCATTTGCATCATGCAGAGCGACACATCTCCTTGGCATAGAGTTGATCAGGCTGTTGATTTTGGCCTGTGGAATGTTGTCCCACTCCTTTTCAATGGCTGTGTGAAGTTGCATGCTGTCGTACACGTCAATCCAGAACATACTCAATGGGTGACATGTCTGGTGATTATACAGGCCATGGAATAATTGGGACATTTTCAGCTTCGAGGAATTGTGTACAGATCCTTGCAACATGGGGCCGTGCATTATCATGCTGAAATATGAGGTGATGGCAGCAGATGAATGGCACGACAATGGACCTCAGGATTTTGTCACGGTATCTCTGTCCGTTCAAATTGCATTCGATAAAATGCAATTGTGTTTGTTGTCCATAGCTTATCCCTGCCCATACCATAACTCCACAACCACCATGGGTCACTCTGTTCACAATGTTGACATCAGCAAACCGCTCGCTCACATGACGCCATACACGCTGTCTGCCATCTGCCAAGTACAGTTGAAAACGGGATTCATCCATGAAGAGCACACTTCTCCAGCGTGCCAGTGGCCATCAAAGGTGAGCATTTGCCCACTGAAGTCGGTTACGACGCCGAACTGCAGTCAGGTCAAGACCCTGATGAGGACATCAAGCATACAGATGAGCTTCCCTGAGACGGTTTCTGACAGTTTGTGCAGAAATTCTTTGGTTGTGCAAACCCACAGTTTCATCAGCTGTCCAGGTGGCTGGTCTCAGACGATCCCTCAGGAAAAAAATCCGGATGTGGAGGTCCTAAGCTGGCATGGTTACACATGGTCTACGGTTGTGAGGCCAGTTGGACGTACTGCCAAATTCTCTAAAACTATGGTAGAGAAAATGAACATTCAATTATCTGGCAACAGCTCTGGTGGACATTCATGCAGTCAGCAGGCCAATTGCAGGCTCCCTCAACATGAGACATCCGTGGCATTGTGTTGTGACAAAACTATACATTTTAGAGTGGCCTTTTATTGTCCCCAGAACAAGGTGCACCTGTGTAATGATCATGCTGTTTAATCAGCTTCTTAATATGCCACACCTGTCAGGTGGATGGATTATCTTGGCAAAGGAGAAATGCTCACTAACAGAGATGTAAACAAATTTGTGCACAAAATTTGAGATAAATAAGCTTTTTGTGCTTATGGAACAGTTCTGGGATCTTTTATTTCAGCTGAAGAAACATGGGACCAACACTTTACATGTTGCATTTATATTTATGTTCAGTGTATATATTAGAGTCAAACAATAGTAGTATAGTACATTACAGTACAGTACAGTATAGTACGTTAAGCACACCAATGGAAATGTTTTGAGTAAGCAAAGTATGTGCACACCAGTGGAGGCTGCTGAGGAGAGGACGGTTTATAATAATGGCTGGAATGGAGCAAATGGAATGGTATCAAACCATGTGTTTCATGTATTTGATACCATTCCACTAATTCCACTCCAGACATTACCACGAGCCCGTCCTCCCCAATTAAGGTGCCACCAACCTCCCGTGGCGCACACGTTTGTGTGACTTGTTAAATGGGAATTTCTATGTTGTGTCAAAGACAATGTATGTGAGTGTGTCGCTACATGTGACAACATAGCTGTGTGTTATTATTAATGTATGTTGCTCTGGGGGGCTTTAATATAAACACTGTAATCCAGGTTGACATGATCTCAGATGAGATCACCACAGTGGTGTGTGTGTGTGTGTGTGTGTGGTGTGAGTGTGTGCTTGTGTGTATGTTTGTTTTACCGACCCCCAGAATAAAACAAAGGGAGGAAGCGAGAGACAGACAGATTTATGTTGTCATTACACAAAAAGGAACGGAAGGGAGGCTATGAATAGAGAAGGGAGGCTGTGAATGGAGAAGGGACTTTATTTTGTATTTAACCTTTATTTAACTAGGCAAGTCAGTTAAGAACAAATTCTTATTTACAATAACGGCCTACCAAAAGGCATCCTGCGGGGACAGAGACTGGCATTAAAAATAAAAATATAGGACAACACACACATCACGACAAGAGAGACACCACAACACTACATATAGAGAGACCTAAGACAACAACATAGCAAGGCAGCAACACATGACAACACAGCATGGTAGCAACACAACATGGTAGCAGCACAAAACATGGTACAAACATTACTGGGCACAGACAACAGCACATAAGCAAGAAGGTCGAGACAACAATACATCACGCAAAGCAGCCACAACTGTCAGTAAGAGTGTCCATGATTGAGTCTTTGAATGAAGAGATGGAGATGAAACTGTCCAGTTTGAGTGTTTTTGCAGCTTGTTCCAGTCGCTAGCTGCAGCGAACTGAAAAGAGGAGCTACCCAGGGATGTGTTTGCTTTGGGGACCTTTAACAGAATGTGACTGGCAGAACGGGTGTTGTATGTGGAGGATGAGGGCTGCCGTAGGTATCTCAGATAGAGTGGGAGGTAGGCCTAAGAGGGTTTTATAAATAAGCATCAACCAGTGGGTCTTGTGACGGGTATACAGAGATGACCAGTTTACAGAGGAGTATAGAGTGCAGTGAAGTGTCCTATAAGGAGCATTGGTGGCAAATCTGATGGCCGAATGGTAAAGAACATCTAGCCGCTCGAGATTACGTCTCTGTAATCTAGCATGGGTAGGATGGTCATCTGAATCAGGGTTAGTTTGGCAGCTGGGGTGAAAGAGGAGCGTTTACGATAGAGGAAACCAAGTCTAGATTTAACCTTAGCCTGCAGATTTGATATGTGCTGAGAGAAGAACAGTGTACCGTGTAGCCATACTCCCAAGTACTTGTATGAGGTGACTACCTCAAGCTCTAAACCCTCAGAGGTAGTAATCACACCGGTGGGGAGAGGGGCATTCTTCTTACCAAACTACATGACCTTTGTTTTGGAGGTGTTCAGAACAAGGTTAAGGGCAGAGAAAGCTTGCTGGACACTAAGAAAGATTTGTTGCTGAGCTTTTAACACAAAATCTGTGAGGGGCCAGCTGAGTATAAAACTGTATAATCTGCATATAAATGGATGAGAGAGCTTCCTGCTGCCTGAGCTATGTTGTTGATGTAAAGTGAGAAGAGCGTGGGGCCTAGGATCGAGCCTTGGGGTACTCCCTTGGAGACAAGCAGTGGCTGAGCCAGCAGATGTTCTGACTTTATACACTGCACTCTTTGAGAGAGGTAGTTATCAAACCAGGCCAAAGACCCCTCAGAGACACCAATGCTCCTTAGCCGGCCCACAAGAATGGAATGGTCTACCGTATCAAAAGCTTTGGCCAAGTCAATACAAATAGCAGCACAACATTGCTTAGAACCAAGGGCAAGGGTGACATAATGTAGGACCTTTAAGGTTGCAGTGACACATCCATAACCTGAGCGTAAACCAGATTGCATACCAGAAAGAGTTGATTATTGACAAGTTTTTGGATAAACAGGGCAAAACAGAAATAGGCCTATAACAGTTAGGATTAGCTTGATCTCCCCCTTTAAATAAAGGACGCACCGTGGCTGCTTTCCAAGTAATGGGAATCTCACCAGAAAGGAGAGACATGTTAAAAAGGTCAGAGAGGCTCGGCGATGATAGGGGCTGCAACCTTAAAGAAGACAGGATCTAAACCATCTGACCCAGATGTTTTTTTGGGGTCAAGTTTAAGGAGCTCCTTTAGCACCTCAATGACCGCCCGTAGGGAGAAACTTTGTAGTGGGGCAGGGAAAAAGAGGGCGGAGCATCGGGGCTAGTTGCATTAGAAGGGGTGGGAGATGAGGAAACGTCGGACGGGCAATGAGGCATTGCTGAGTCAAATAGGGATCCTGACTTAATTAAGTGGTGATTAAAGAGCTCAGCCATGTGCTTCTTGTCAGTAACAACCACATCATCAACATGAAGGGACATGGGCAGCTGTGAGGAGGAGGGTTTATTCTCCAGCGCTTTAGCTGTTTTCCAGAACTTTTTGGGGTTAGACCCACAGAGAGAACTGCTCCTTAAAGTAACTAACTTTCGCCTTCCGGATAGCCTGAGTGCACTTATTTCTCAGCTTGAGCCAGTCAGCTTGAGTATGCGTGTGCCGAGCCTTTTGCCAAATGGAATTCTTGAGGTGGAGTAATTCTGCCAGATCAAGGTCGAACCAGGGGTTGAACCTGTTTTTTCTATATGGGGCCGTGTTTGTTAACAACCTGTTTTTTCTATATGGGGCCGTGTTTGTTAACAATACCACTGAAAATATAGAAAAAGAAGGTCCAAGCATCTTCGACAGAGGGGATCTCTACCAATTTATAGATGCCAGGTCATGAACGAAGGCTTGCACATTCAAGTTTTTTAGCAAGCGTCTATGACACACCAGGACAGGTCGTTTCACTGAGCAGACATTACGAACACAGGCTGTAAAACAATGATCTCTAAGGTCATTACAGAAAACACCAGACTGACACCTATCAGGATTATTTGTGAGGTCATACCTTGTGGGATTGGTAAAACATTTGAGAAAGATTTATGGAGTCCCATTGCTTTAGGACTTGGTCAGGTGGTTTAAGCATGTCCCAGTTTAGGTCACCTAGCAGGAAAAATTTTGACTTAGTGTAAGGGGCCAGGAGAAAGCTTAGGGCAGGTAGGATACAGGCCGGTGCTGATGGTGGACGATAACACAGAGCAACAGTCAACAAAGAGCGAGTTGAAAGTTGAATGTTTAAAACCAGCAAATCAAATTGTTTGGAGACAGACTTGGTGGAGACAACTGACCACCACCTTTGGAAGATCTGTCTTGCCGAAAAAGGTTCTAACCAGAAAGGTTAACATCAGTGTTCAAAACTCTTTCTTAACCACGTCTCAGTAACGACCAACACATCTGGATTGGAGCTGTGAACCCATACTTTCAATCGATCAATTTTAGGTAATAAGCTTCTGGTGTTAACGTGCAGAAAACCCAAGCTTTTACGAGAGCAAAAATCTGTGAAACAGATATCAGAGCACAAGTCAGAATTAGGGCTAGCAACAGCAGATGGGCCAGGATGTACATGGAGAAGGGAGGTTGTGGATGGAGCGTGAAAGCAACATTAAGGATGACTCTGAGAACAGAGAGCTAGGGAGAAAAATGAAAAGAGGCAACGATGAAAAGGGGAGGAGTGGACTGAGTGTGAGGAACTGTGACAGAAGGTGATAGGAGTGAGGGAGGAGAAGAGAGTAGCGAGGGATTTGGGAAACAGGAAATGCATTTATTTTTGCAGTCAATGGCAGGAGTCTGACTGAGGATCAGGTGTGTGTGTTTGGTTTTACTCTACTTGTGGGGATCAGGAGGACATCTCGCCGGTCCCCACAAGGAAAAGGCTATTTTAGGCTTAGGGGTTAGGGTTATAATTAGAGTTAGGGTTACAATTAGGGTTTGGGGTTTAGGTTAGGGTAAGGTTAAAGGTTAAGGGTTAGGATTAAGGGAGATGTCATGCATCCTCTGAATATCATTATTGTTCGTCCATAGGGCACTGACATATCCTCCAGGGAAGGCAGGGGAGAACACACACACACACACACACACACACACACACACACACACACACACACACACACACACACACACACACACACACACACACACACACACACACACACACACACACACACACACACACACACACACACACACTGTGCTGTTGCATAAGCTCCTTGAGATGTGAGAACAAGCGCTCCTTATTTACATTTACATTTAAGTCATTTAGCAGACGCTCTTATCCATATGGTACTCTTCAGGGTGGCTGATGAGTATGGGAGGATCAGACAGAGGACGAGAGGACGAGGAAGATAGATAGATATGCACTGATCAGGCCAGTCTATCCACCCTTTATCAGATGAGAGCACCTCCAGACCTGTGCAGTGTGTTTCTCACAAGATCACTAACAGCGATTGTGTAATTGCTGTGATATCACATGAGACCGACAGTGCAATCGAATGATGCTAGGTTTTGGAGACGAGTGCCACAGCTTAGCACAGCAACTACTGCTACTACTATTGCTGAGCACTTCAACACTACCAGCGCCATACTACTACTGTTAAGATCAACACCATTACTACTCCTACTACTGCTACTACTACTACTATTAACATTTATAGTACTACTGCTGCTGCTACAGCTATCTCTCTCTCTCTCTCCACCCCCCTCTCTGTTATTGTGTGCTTAATCTGCCTCCCAGCTGTTTGTCTGTCTCCCACCCCCTCCCCTTCTTTGAACCCCCTCTCTCTCTTCCTGCTGCTGTCTGCTCAGCACTAATAACTTTACACGGCCACATATACCCCTAAAATGACTATCAGACAATTAGCAGGAATCTTCCTACGCAAATGACAGAGGACACCTAAAAACGGATATCATTCATAACCTCGGTCTTTGAGCTCGAGATCAAAATATGACATCATCGGCGTTCTATCGCAATGATGTCATCTAATTCAGCCAGACTTCCGCATTTAACAACACTGCATTCTTTCCTTGCTTTGTCATACAAGAAGCAGAAACCTGGTCCTGGGGGCTAATATATTAAGCAGTACATGTACTACATATTAAGTATATTATATTGCTTTTAGGGAAAGGAAAGGGGAGACCTAGTCAGTTGCACAACTGAATGCATTCAAATGTGTCTTCCACATTTAACCCAAACCCCTGTAGTAGTACTTTGTTTGTAGCTTTGTGTGTGGGGGGAGGGAACGGATAGTGTTTCACTGTGCCTTTAAAGAGGTCACACAATCCATACTGGAGTGGCCCATCACTACCAATAGGGAGATCTCATACATAATGGATTGAGCTGCCAGTCATGGTGACCACAATATGGTGCGATTCCATTCGCTCTTTCTTTTTCTTTCCCCATCTTTCACCAATAATCTCTCTCTCGCTACGCTCTCCTTCTCCACATCGCTCTCTCTACATCACCCTCCCTAAACTCTCAATCTCTCATTGATACTCGCTTTCCCCATCACTCTCTACTCTCCTCTCCACCCTCGCTCTTCCACTTTCTTCAGGTTCACTTGCTCTCGCTCGCAAGCTCGCCCGCACCCACCCAGCCAGCCGTCTAGCCATGACACACTGGTTTTGGCGGAGCATGAGAAGTACTGTGAATCACTTTTGGGAAGAGTTTCTGTATTAGTCCAATAATTCACATGAACGCGTGTGTGTGTATGTGTGTGTGCACCACGTGATCCGCACCCCACACCCGTGGCACGAGCCAATCAGGTCTCTGGGACTGAGTGCAATGCCGGGTTGGCTCCACGCCAGCTGACGGATTGGATCAACTGACTTACTTGACATAAACCTCTTGGCACCGTTGGGAGCATAGGGCGTCCACCATGACCCTCATCCTCACTCTTTTCTGAGCAGGGGCTTTTTGCCTCTGGCCAGGAGATCCCTACTTTACTCAGTTCGTGAAGAGTGGAGCATCTCCAGTTGATTGTTGTCCTTCCCTGCTTTCTTTTCTCGTATGGGTTGTAGTCTTGTTATGTTTGATGTGTATGTCCAGTCCATTTCCTTCTCCTGATTACATTGCTGATGGCCTCCTGTTGAATTTTTTTTCTACAGGTCGTGGTTGTATATTTTGTTTGGTCACCATATCCTCAGAATGTATTGCGGGGAGTTTTCGATAAAGACTAGTTTATTGATAAGGGATTGTGTGGTTTTCCATGTTTTACAGCCATAGAGAAGAACAGATTGTACGTTTGTGTTGCAGATTTGGTTCTTGGTGTTTATGGAGATCTGTGATGAGACCCACATGGGGCGGAGTGTCCTGAAGGCATGTCGAGCGTTGATGATGTGTACTGCAGCTCTACATCCTTGTCAGTGCTGATGTTGCTTCCAAGATAGGCTAAGTCAGACACATTTTCAACAGTTTCCCCCATCTACAATGCATTCATAAAGTATTCAGACCCCTTGACTTTTCCACATTTTGCTATGTTACAGCCTTATTCTAAAATGTATTAAATATATTTTTCCCCTCGTCAATCTACACGCAATACTCCATAATGACAAAACCAAAAACATGTTTTATAAATTTTTGCAAATGTATTAAAAATAAAGAACTGAAATGTAAAATTTACACAAGACCCTTTACTCAGTACTTTGTTGAAGCACCTTTGGCAGCGATTACAGCCTTGAGTCTTCTTTGGTATTACGCTACAAGCTTGGCATACCTGTATTTGGGGAGTTTCTCCCATTATTCTCTGCATATCCTCTCAAGCTCTGTCAGGTTGGATGGGGAGCGTTGCTGCACAGCTATTTTCAGGACTCTCCAGAGATGTTCGATTGGGTTCAAGTCCGGGCTCTGGCTGGGCCACTCAAGAACATTCAGAGACTTGTCCCGAAGCCACTCCTGCGTTGTCTTGGCTGTGTGCTTAGGGTCGTTGTCTTGTTGGAAGGTGAACCTTCGCCCCAGTCTGAGGTGCTGAGCGCTCTGGAGCAGGTTTTCATCATCTTGACTGGTCTTCCAGTCCCTGCCGCTGAAAAGTATCCCCACAGTATGATGTTGCCATCACCATGCTTCACCGTAGGGATGGTGCCAGGTTTCCTCCAGACATGAAGCTTGGCGTTCAGGCCAAAGAGTTCAATCTTGGTTTCACCCGACCAGAAGAATCTTTGTGGTTCCAAACTTCTTCCATTTAAGAATGATGGAGGACACTGTTCTTGGGGACCTTCAATACTGCAGACAGTTTTTGGTATCCTTCCCCAGATATGTGCCTCGACACAATCCTGTCTCGGAGCGCTACGGACAATTCCTTCAATCTCATGGCTTGGTTTTTGCTCTGACATGCACTGTCAACTCTGGGATCTTATATAGACAGGTCTGTACCTTTCCAAATCATGTCCAATCAATTGTATTTACCACAGGTGGAGTACAATCAAGTTGTAGAAACATCTCAAGGATGATCAATGGAAACAGGATTCACCAGAGCTCAATTTCAAGTCTCATAGCAAAGGGTCTGAATACTTAAGTAAATAAGGCTTTTAGTTATTTTTATAAATTTGCCCCCAAAAAATCTAAAAACATGTTTTCTCTTTGTCGTTATGGTTTATTGTGTGTAGATTGATGAGGAAAATGTATTTAATCCATTTTAGAATAAGGCTGTAACGTAATAAAATTTGGAAAAAGTCAAGGGGTCTGAATACTTTTCGAATGTACTGTATAGTGAGTTCTTCAGGAGACTTGTGTTTATTGTGAGTATCTTGGTCTTCCCCACATTTATTTTGAGGCCAAGTTGTATGCTGCTTTCCTGTAGTCAATCTGTTTTTTTGTTGCATTTTCCTGTGACTTTCAGAGACCAGAGCCAGGTTGTCTGCAAAATCCAGGTGCTCCAGTTGAGTGAATGGGCTCCACTGAATCCCAGTTATTTGGTGGGCTATGGTTCCCTTCATGCTCCAGTCGATGGATATTAGAAAAAGGGGATAGTAACCAGTTTTGTCTGTCTGAAAGTTTTCTGTTGGAGATGACCTGGCCAGTGAACCCTTCATACATACTACTGATCAGATTCACATATTTTTGAGGGACGCCATAGTGCCATAGCAGTTTCCATAGACTATTTATATCTCTAGATTATCGAAAGCTTCTTCAAAGTTTACAAAGTTGATGTCTAATGGTGTCTGCCATTTAATGCACTTGTTTGACAATTATCCTGAGTGTTGCAATGTAGTCTGTACACAACTAGTCCGTCCTAACACCAGCTTGTTCCTTTCAGAGTCTCTTGTCGAGCGCGTCCTGCATCCTATCCAAGATGATCCTACAGAAGATTTTGCCGGGGATTGAAAGGAGCATGATTCCTCTCAAGTTCTTGCACTCACTTAGGTTGCCTTCCTTGGGGATTATAACAATCAAACCTGTCTTCCATTCTGTTTGTACTTTCCTGGTCGTTTCCTGGTACTCTGCGCAGCTTCAGCTTTTTGGTGGCTCGTTTTATCTCCTCCTCGGATATCCTACTACAGTTGATGTCAAGGTCTTCTGTTGCTTCCACCATGTCTGGGGTGAAGTCAGGTGGAGGCCTGTTTAGGATTTCCTCGAGGTGTATTCTCCAGTGCTCCAGTTGTTGGGATTCTGTGGTGAGAGGGTTTCCCTGTTTGTCTCCGATGGGGTGGCTTCGGCTCCTGTTGGGTTTGTGTGGGAAGAGACATACTCCGATTGCAGACTTCTGTGCTCTCAATGAGCTGGCAAACAGAAGACCATTCTCGTTCGTCTGTCCTAGACCCTCTCTCCCCATTGTGCCTCTCCAGTTGTCGCTGTCCTTTCCGATCTTGCCATTCATGTCCCCCGGTGCAATTTGGATGTCTCTTTTTGGGTACTTTTTGAATAACTGCCTGTAGCTGTTGATAGAAGGCCCCTTTCTCTTTGAAGTCACCTGAGTTGGTTGGAGCAGAGCACTATAGGATTGTAAAGTTCCACCCTTTAGATGGAAATCTGGCTTTAATGATTCTTGCAGGTATTGGCTCCCACTCAATGAGTCCAACTCCATGTGTGTGTGGGTCTTCTTCATTTGGGTTTCGAGAGTAACGAAAGGTTTCAGCCGTGGTGGTTGTGATTTCCCCAAAAGTGTTCCTTCTGCTTTCCCAGACTCCAACAATGCTCAGGTTGTGTCTTGACATCTCTCTGGCTAGTTGTGACAGATTACCTATCTGGTATAATGTTCTGACATTCCAGCATTCAATTCTGACTCGAAAATGTCTCCTTGGTGTTACGACTCCTACTGGTAGCACAATGTAATCATAATGGCAAAAAAACCCAAGGGCAACTCTGACACTTTTCAACCTCATGTTCATTATCTCCGGCACCATACCAGTGTTTACATACGTGAAAACGGTGTGTTTCTATGATCTCTGGTTAAAACTAGAGACTGCCACGAGGGGCGTTGTACAAAACAAAGTCGTCAGCGATTGGATCGTCTCTAACAAATCAGAGTATCAAAGCCAATGACACATTTTCATACCGCCGCTCCCCACGTGTGCTCCTGCTCTGGCTCAACCCATCGGTTTCTGGACCAATCAGACGGGCTCGAATGTGTCAGCATTCGGTGAAGAGTTGGGGAGATACTCAGATCCAGACTCCTTATGGAGAAACTAATGTCCGTGGGCGTGGCATAGAGTTCGGCCGGAGCAAGGAGTCTGGGTAGCCAGGCAATGCTAAAGGGCACAGTAGCTATTAGTACATGCTAATTCTATTATGAATATAATATATCAATAGCTCTCAATTGTATAGGAATCAAAGCTCCCAAGAGTAGGAAGTCTGTCTGACCTTGTCTGCTCTGTGTGTGTAAATTAGAGCGCCAATCAGAATATCACTACATTCATATTAGCTCTAGAATGCTTTCTAACCTCATGTTTATGAACATTTTCAAATGTACGCTTTTATATCAATCCTTTATAAAGAAAAACCCAACACAACTCCACAGTCTGCCAGTCCATTGTTTTAGTTGCTCTAAAAATGGCCGCCACCCAATAAAAGAGCATCACTGTCTCTTTAAGGCCCTGTCTCCAGCGTCAGTCAATCGCAGAGGGTCTCCTGTGATGAGGGTCCTCCTTGCCAACTACCTTGATGGAGAGGAGAAAGGAATGCGAGAGACTAGGGAGCCAGTGATGCATGATGGAGTGAGAAAGAGAGAGAGAGAGGAGAGAGAGAGAAATGTAGATAGGAATCCTAGCTGGAGGGGTGCTCTCATCTTATCTACGAACATAGACAGGGCTCTAACTCCCCTAGCTCCACAATGAGATAGGGTGCAGGCCAGGCAGCAGGCTGTTAGCCAGCCTGCCAGCTTAGTGGAGTCTGCCACTAGCACAGTCAGTGTAGTCAGCTCAGCTATCCCCATTGAGACTGTGGCTGTGCCTCGACCTAGGTTGGGCAAAACTAAACATGGCGGTGTTCACCTTAGCAATCTCACTGGAATAAAGACCTCCTCCATTCCTGCTATTATTGAAAGAGATGGTGATACTTCACATCTCAAAATTGGGCTACTTAATGTTAGATCCTGATCATAATCTTGATGTGATTGGCCTGACTGACACATGGCTTAAGCCTGATGAAGTGTTAAATGAGGCCTCACCTCCTGGTTACACTTGTGACCATATCCCCCGCGCATCTCGCTAAGCAAATTTCAATTTACAAAAAAAAAACACGACGTTTTCGTCTTTTGAGCTTCTAGTCATGAAATCTATGCAGCCTACTCAATCACTTTTTATAGCTACTGTTTACAGGCATCCTGGGCCATATACATCGTTCCTCACGGAGTTCCCTGAATTCCTATCGGACCTTGTAGTCATGGCAGATAATATTCTAATTTTTGGTGACTTTAATATTCACATGGAAAAGTCCACAGACCCACTCCAAAAGGCTTTCGGAGCCATAATCGACTCAGTGGGTTTTGTCCAACATGTCTCCGGACCTACTCACTGCCACAGCCATACTCTGGACCTAGTTTTGTCCCGTGGAATAAATGTTGTGGATCTTAATGTTTTTCCTCATAATCCTGGACTATCGGACCACCATTTTATTACGTTTGCAATCTCATCAAATAATCTGCTCAGACCCCAACCAAGGATCATCAAAAGTCGTGCTTTAAATTCTCGGACAACCCAAAGATTCCTAGATGCCCTTCCAGACTCCCTCCGCCTACCCAAGGACGTCAGAGAACAAAAATCAGTTAACCACCTAACCGAGGAACTCAATTTAACCTTGCACAATACCCTAGATGCAGTCACACCCCTAAAAACAAAAAACATTTGTCATAAGAAACTAGCTCCCTGGTATACAGAAAATAACGGAAATGGCACCACACCAAACTGGAAGTCTTCCGACTAGCTTGGAAAGACAATACCGTGCAGTATCGAAGAGCCCTCACTGCTGCTCGATCATGCTATTTTTCCAACTTAATTGAGGAAAATAAGAACAATCCAACATTTATTTTTGATACTGTCGCAAAGTTAACTAAAAAGCAGAATTCCCCAAGAGAGGATGGCTTTCACTTCAGCAGTGATAAATTCATGAACTTCTTTGAGGAAAAGATCATGATCATTAGAAAGCAAATTACGGACTCCTCTTTCAATCTGCGTATTCCTCCAAAGCTCAGTTGTCCTGAGTCTGCACAACTCTGCCAGGACCTAGGATCAAGAGAGACACTCAAGTGTTTTAGTACTATATCTCTTGACACAATGATGAAAATAATCATGGCCTCTAAACCTTCAAGCTGCATACTGGACCCTATTCCAACTAAACTACTGAAAGAGCTGCTTCCTGTGCTTGGCCCTCCTATGTTGAACATAATAAACGGCTCTCTATCCACCGGATGTGTACCAAACTCACTAAAAGTGGCAGTAATAAAGCCTATCTTGAAAGAGCCCAGCTTTTCATACCATCAATCACCAGATTCTTTTGGAGAGATTAGAAACCGAAATTGGTCTACATGGACAAGTTCTGGCCTGGTTTAGATCTTATCCATCGGAAAGATATCAGTTTGTCTCTGTGGATGGTTTGTCCTCTGACAAATCAACTGTAAATTTCGGTGTTCCTCAAGGTTCCGTTTTGGGACCACTATTGTTTTCACTATATATTTTACCTCTTGGTGATGTCATTCGGAAACATAATGTTAACTTTCACTGCTATGCGGATGACACACAGCTGTACATTTCAATGAAACATGGTGAAGCCCCAAAATTGCCCTCGCTGGAAGCCTGTGTTTCAGACTTAAGGAAGTGGATGGCTGCAAATGTTCTACTTTTAAACTCGGACAAAACAGAGATGCTTGTTCTAGGTCCCAAGAAACAAAGAGATCTTCTGTTAAATCTGACAATTAATCTTGATGGTTGTAAAGTCGTCTCAAAT
Organism: Salvelinus alpinus; assembly: GCF_045679555.1. Lineage (NCBI taxonomy): Eukaryota > Metazoa > Chordata > Actinopteri > Salmoniformes > Salmonidae > Salvelinus > Salvelinus alpinus. The sequence goes on from NC_092111.1 coordinate 10,021,548, forward strand.
AAAACTGTGTAGGATCTCGGCGTTACTCTGTACTCTGATCTCTCTTTTGACGAACATATCAAGACTGTTTCAAGGACAGCTTTTTTCCATCTACGTAACATTGCAAATATCAGAAACCTTCTGTCCAAAAATGATGCAGAAAAATGTATCCATGCTTTTGTCACTTCTAGGTTAGACTACTGCAATGCTCTACTTTCCGGCTAACCGGATAAAGCACTAAATAAACGTCAGTTAGTGCTAAACACAGCTGCCAGAATCTTGACTAGAACCAAAAAATTTGATCATATTAGTCCAGCGCTAGCCTCCCTACACTGGCTTCCTGTTAAGGCAAGGGCTGATTTCAAGGTTTTACTGCTAACCTACAAAGCATTACATGGGCTTGCTCCTACCGATCTTTCAGATTTGGTCCTGCCGTACATACCTACACGTACGCTACGGTCACAAGACGCAGTCCTCCTTATTGTCCCTAGAATTTCTAAGCAAACAGCTGGAGGCAGAGCTGTCTCCTATAGAGCTCAATTTTTATGGAATGGTCTGCCTACCCATGTGAGAGACGCAGATTCGGTCTCAACCTTTAAGTCTTTATTGAAGACTCATCTCTTCAGTAGGTTCTATGACTGAGTGTAGTCTGGCCCAGGAGTGTGAAGGTGAACGGAAAGGCACTGGAGCAACGAACCGCCCTTGCTGTCTCTGCCTGGCCGGTTCCCCTCTCTCCACTGGAATTCTCTGCCTCTAACCCTATTACGTGGGCTGAGTCACTGGCTTACTGGTGCTCTTCCATGCCGTCCCTAGGAGGGGTGCGTCACTTGAGTGGGTTGAGTCGCTGACGTGATCTTCCTGTTTGGGTTGGCACCCCCCCTTGGGTTGTGCCGTGGCGGAGATCTTTGTGGGCTATACTCGGCCTTGTCTCAGGATGGTAAGTTGGTGTTTGAAGTTATCCCTCTAGTGGTGTGGGGGCTGTGCTTTGGCAAAGTGGGTGGGGTTATATCCTGCCTGTTTGGCCCTGTCCGGGGGTATCGTCGGATGGGGCCACAGTGTCTCCCGACCCCTCCTGTCTCAGCCTCCAGCATTTATGCTGCAGTAGTTTATGTGTCAGGGGCTAGGGTCAGTCTGTTATCCTGTGTGAATTTAAGTATGCTCTCTCAAACCAAACCTGCTGTTTTCAACTCTCTAGAAACAGCAGGAGCGGTAGAGATACTCTGAATGTGATCGGCTACAAAAAGCCAACTGACATTTACTCCTGAGGTGCTGACCTGTTGCACCCTCGACAACCACTGTGATTATTATTATTTGACCCTGTTGGTCATCTATGAACATTTGAACATCTTGGCCATGTTCTGTTATAATCTCCACCCGGCACAGCCAGAAGAGGACTGGCCACCCCTCATAGCCTGGTTCCTCTCTAGGTTTCTTCCTAGGTTCTGGCCTTTCTAGGGAGTTTTTCCTAGCCACCGTGCTTCTACACCTGCATTGCTTGCTGTTTGGGGTTTTAGGCTGGGTTTCTGTACAGCACTTTGAGATATCAGCTGATGTAAGAAGGGCTTTATAAATGCATTTGATTTGAAGGACACATGGGATGCAGCTGGGAAATTTGATAGCTAACGGCTATGGTTTCTCCATGCCTCTCTCAATTCAATTCAAAGGGCTTTACTCTCTCCATCCCCTCTCTCCATTCCCCCTCCTCTCCTCCCCACCTCTCTTCCGCTCTTTGTAAAGCCTCGTCTGACTCCATGACAGAGTTGCATGATGGCAGTGATAGAGACAGCAGGAGATAGTGGACGACTCACTGCATAATAGAGGTAGAGCTATACTGTACTATACTGAAAATCGTATATACGTTTTGAATATCTAGTGTCTTATAAACCCATACGGGCTGGGTATCTGAAAGATGTAAGACACAGAAATAACAAATAATTCAATAAATCAAATAATGTACTAGAACCTCGATTTAACATCACATGATAAAAAAAAGTACATCAGAAAGTATTTAAAAAAATACCATGGCACTCTTCGGGTTTTGTGCAACAAAAAAAACAACTTGGTATTTTCACAAGGACATCACACTCTCCTGTCTCTCCTATTCATGATTTTATACGCTCAGGGATGCGTTTTGTGAAGACAAGGTATGACCTTCCGCGTGAAGACACACCCATCCGTCAATGTGACGCTCCATTGGAGCGAGCAGCAGTGTGTTGTTGGGCGAAACCTTGAGATGAGCCATGGCTCCCTGAGCTAATGGGGAAGAACACTAGCTGTACTTGGGAAAACAATACCTGGACATTTGTCTTGTGTACGGGCCTTATCAGGGTATTGATAGTGTGTCTGTCTGTCTGTCTCCTGTGTGAAGTAGGACTCCCTACTATCGGGTGTGACTCGTTTATTAGAGACTGTACTGTGTCTACCATATGAGTCTGCTGTCTTTCAGACTTGAGTGTCTTTCTTGAGCATATCTATCTCTCATTTATGTGCCATCCCTGTAATGTTTCTCCTTTTTCTACCAAGTACATCCACAAACAGGGTTTGACTTCCTCTGTTGCGAGTTTGTCATTCCATCCATGATGATGACCCTGTCTATTTATATTGCGGTGATATTTGTCACACTGTCGTACCCAAAATACTTTGTGTTCTGACTAATCAAAAGGTTCTGGAATTTTCCTGCCACCCACCGAACCAACAAAGCCAATATCTCTAGACAAACAATCTCCTGCCATGATCCAGACATAACCGTCCACCACCCATCCTTTAGGAAACCGCCTTAAAGAGGCAATACTGAACTTTTGCCTTTGGGGGTGCTCTAGAGCCCACAGGGGTCCTCTAAATGGAAAGAAATATTGTCCAGAAAATACCTAATTGGATAGAAAAAAAACATTTTATCTAAAATGGTTCCCCCTCACAGAATACATATTAGAGTTCAGTAAGCAGTAGACCTGGCACAAATCATGACAGGACTTTTAATGGAAAACTCCTCTCCCATGCTTTTTTAGAATCATTTAGAATAATGGAGTTAGTGCTGTACTGCTGCTTTGCGAAATCTGCGGTAATGTTATGTTCAGAAGTTCATTGTTATGATCAGATTTCTGTCCTGATCCCTCTTTCAATTCCTCTCCTCTCCCCCTCTCCTGCTTTACTCTCCTCTGCTCCTCTCCTGCTTTACTCTCCTCTCTCCCCCTCTCCCGTTTCACTCCTCTCCCCCTCTCTCCTGTTTCACTCTCCTCTGCCCCTCTCCTGTTTCACTCTCCTCTGCCCCTCTCCTGTTTCACTCTCCTCTGCCCCTCTCCTGTTTCACTCTCCTCTCCCATTCTCCTGTTTCACTCTCCTCTGCCCCTCTCCTGTTTCACTCTCCTCTGCCCCTCTCCTGTTTCACTCTCCTCTGCCCCTCTCCTGTTTCACTCTCCTCTGCCCCTCGTCCTGTTTCACTCTCCTCTGCCCCTCGTCCTGTTCCACTCTCCTCTCCCCCTCTCCTGTTTCACTCTCCTCTGCCCCTCTCCTGTTCCACTCTCCTCTGCCTCTCTCATGTTCCACTCTCCTCTCCCCCCTGCCGTTTCACTTTCCTCTCCCATTCTCCTGTTTCACTCTCCTCTGCCCCTCTCCTGTTTCACTCTCCTCTGCCCCTCTCCTGTTCCACTCTCCTCTCCACCTCTCCTGTTTCACTCTCCTCTCCCCCTCTCCTGTTCCACTCTCCTCTCCCCCTCTCCTGTTTCACTCTCCTCTCCCCCTCTCCTGTTCCACTCTCCTCTGCCCCTCTCCTGTTCCACTCTCCTCTGCCTCTCTCCTGTTTCACTCTCCTCTGCCCCTCTCCTGTTTCACTCTCCTCTCCCCCTCTCCTGTTTCACTCTCCTCTGTCCATCTGTGAATGAAACAAACTGAGTGACTCAGAAAACAGGAAAAGTTTAATTTTAGCATCAACTCGTAATTCCCTCTCCTTTGCCATCGCTTCTATAAATACACATCTATTTTGTAGGGGATGGGGCGAGGGATGGAGGTTGCCTGGCAACCACATCCTGTCTTGCATGTCACATGAAATGGGTTTACTAGCACTGAATTCAGGAGTAGTAACATACTGGTGGAATACAAAGCTTGGCATAGTTGCTGGCAGCAGGCATCACATCAGAAACCCACACACATTCAAACACACACACACAGCTACTAACAAGAGAGTCTCCTCACATCCATTTGCCATAGGGTGACAAAGAGGTGTCTGTCAACGATTGTATGTTTTTACTGTAGGCTAAATGCTAGATACAACTTTTCGTGTTACTTAAGGCTGGAAAATGGAATGAAATGGAAGCAGAGGAAAATGGGGAACTGTGTGTACCGGATGACCTTTCGGCACATCATTCTGAATGACAGCACATCGTAAATGAGCAGCAGAGCTGATATGTAGATGAGAGAGGAGCAGGGAGAATCGTTTGGTGAAGTGGTTGCATATAGGTCGCAAGTCGGTTTGTGGGCATGACTTCGGAAAACTATCTAGCGTCTCTCCTCGAACCCCCCTCTCTCTGCTACTGTGGTATCGTCACCACAGAAGAGGACTTTATTCAATTAAGAGCAGCACTTTAGCAGACAAGTGCCATTCGATACGTTCCAAGCGATGTTGAGGCGAGGAACATCGAATAAAGCTCAGCTCAGTCGGCTAGATGTACCAACGAGGAAGTGAACGATCACGCCTCTGAGCATTCACATTCACGGCTGACGTCAGGCCCACCGCTCCCATTGGAGGAGAGGTAAAACCACCGAGCGTTCCGATTGGGTGTTAGGGGCCAGCCTGTTGCTGGGCTGTTTCCATGGAGATCACTGTTTTTCCGCGCCACATTGGGAGCAAGGGAATTCATGGAAAGAGGAAATGGTGGGCGAGAGAGGGAGAGGTGGCACATGGTTCAATTAAGAGAGCGAGAGAGAATTCTGGAATTGTTGTAGGCAGTTAAGATGGCTGACTCAGATGAGAGACAAGGGGCTTAGCAGATAGTTAGAACTGATCTAGAATCAGTTGTGTTAATTTGCTCATAATTAGTACATCTGGGTCTTTCCACGAAATAAGTGCCATTTGCGTCCCTTTAATATTTTAAGTAGACATTATGCACCAATATTGTATTTTAAAACCATGTTATAAATGGAGTACCTTTTAAAATAGACTACATGAAGAATTCAATCAATCAGATTTTTTATATGAATAACGGCATCTTGACATGTCCCACTGTCAACTAGGTGTCACTTCTAGGAAGATTTTAACCCACTAGATCCCAACATTTCTTCAAGTTTCTCCATCACTTAACTCTCGTTTTAATATGGCAAACCTATTCCTTTTTGATATTTTTTTCAAAAGAAACATTAAACATCTAATAGTCAAATGATAGATTAAAAGCAGGTGAGCTGGTTCTGTTTTTAGAGGGTTACGGGTAGAGAAGAGAAGGGTAGAGAAGAGAAGGGTAGAGAAGGGTAGAGAAGAGTAGGGTAGAGAAGGGTAGAGAAGAGAAGGGTAGAGAAGAGAAGGGTAGAGAAGGGTAGAGAAGAGAAGGGTAGAGAAGAGTAGGGTAGAGAAGGGTAGAGAAGAGAAGGGTAGAGAAGGGAAGGGGAGAGAAGGGTAGAGAAGAGAAGGGTAGAGAAGGGTAGAGAAGAGAAGGGTAGAGGGTAGAGAAGAGTAGGGTAGAGAAGGGTAGAGAAGAGTAGGGTAGATAAGGGTAGAGAAGAGAAGGGTAGAGAAGAGAAGGGTAGAGAAGAGAAGGGTAGAGAAGGGTAGAGAAGAGTAGGGTAGAGAAGAGAAGGGTAGAGAGGGGTAGAGAAGAGAAGGGTAGAGAAGAGAAGGGTAGAGAAGGGTAGAGAAGGGTAGAGAAGAGAAGGGTAGAGAAGAGAAGGGTAGGGTAGAGAAGAGAAGGGTAGAGAAGAGAAGGGTAGAGAAAGGTAGAGAAGAGTAGGGTAGAGAAGAGAAGGGTAGAGAAGAGTAGGGTAGAGAAGAGAAGGGTAGAGAAGGGTAGAGAAGGGTAGAGAAGAGTAGGGTAGAGAAGAGGAGGGTAGAGAAGAGAAGGGTAGAGAAGGGTAGAGAAGAGTAGGGTAGAGAAGAGAAGTGTAGAGAAGAGTAGGGTAGAGAAGGGTAGAGAAGAGTAGGGTAGAGAAGGGTAGAGAAGAGTAGGGTAGAGAAGAGAAGGGTAGAGAAGGGAAGGGTAGAGAAGAGAAGGGTAGAGAAGAGAAGGGTCGAGAAAAGAAGGGTAGAGAAGAGAAGGGTAGAGAAGAGAAGGGTAGAGAAGAGAAGGGTAGAGAAGGGAAGGGAAGGGTAGAGAAGAGAAGAGAAGAGAAAGAAAAAGCAGCTGGAGAGTGAAGCCCCTTATTCCCATTGAAAAAGCTAATTGAAAACCTCAAGGCAACGGATTTAATGGCAGTAGTTAATCCCGTGAGATGGTGGGCCAGTCTCAGCTCTACTCCCCACAGAACACAGTGTACAATATCACAACAACACAATGTAGCCATTTGTTTTCCTACAAGAAACCACTATTTGAGGGCTAGTCTAGGATTTGAACCCTGGACCTCTCATGCTGCGAATCACCAGAATGAGTTTATAATAGTTTTGAAATAAGAACTTCTTCATTCCACTCAAAACATGTACACAACCCTATCATAACAGGAATACCTACTAGGTGTACTGATTGTGCTATAGTTAATTGAGTGTGCTGCATTGAGGACCTAGTTGAAAACAGCACATGGCCTTTGTCATGTGTATGACCGTCGGGTGTTTCCTTACAGACATTTCCATTAACAGAATGAGGTATGAAGAGCATCATCATCTTACCAGTCAACACCCCGCCTGTTTACATGCACACAACATCATGGTTGATTTCCGCAACTCACTGCTCCCTCTGGTGACCGGTCTGGGTAAAACATTTCTCCCCTGATCTGGAATTACTGGATGGCGAAGTAATTATATGACGAGATGTAAACATGATCATTTTTAGATTCTAACCATTAGGTAGTGTTTGTAAAAAATATATATAATTTGAAAACGTTGGATTCACTAGAGCGATATTGCAGCAAAAGTACATATGTATATATTTGTTTCCTTACCTTGAGAGCTATGGAGAAGGAAAGACAACAATCCACACTGATTTAGCCACTGCCACCAATGGCTAATATTAGCATTTTCAAACCAAAACCGATCAATCAATGTATCCAGATTAGCATGTTTTAAATGTCAAGCCCAAATATGCTACCAAAGACTTTATTTGGTGTCACAGAGGGATTTCACTGAAATGACATGCAAACAGAGAATATCAAATTAATAACATTTTACCACCATATATCAGTTCAACATACCAGACACACATATCAGTGTTTTAATCCCTAATTACTAAATCATTTCATTATTTGATCTATAGTGTGTGTAGTTTAATGGAAGGTGGATATTGAGGTAATAGGAAGAGCAGGCACAACTATGATCTGAAATAGCTGCAGGCAAAAGCTATTCCTGGTGATTTTCTTAAAGCCCCCCCCCCCCAAAAAAGCATGTTATAATCTGCTGTTATAAATTTGGTCTGTGTTGGCAACTCTAGCCATGTTGTCAAGCTGTTGATCTATGGATCAGAGTGTTTGACTCCGAGGCCTACTTACTGATACATCCACTGGTGGTACTTGGGTGAATATATTTGATCTCCATCACTAAGCACTCGAACCATAATTGGACGTGCTTTAATATCAGACACTTCCTTTATCTTCAACACAAGGGGTAGTGATGTAGCATTAGCATCATTTTGGTTCCCGTCTCATTTAAAACTGCAATCTGTGATATTTACAGCCATTATTCATCATTTAAATGAATTATATATCCATTGATTCCTGTGGAATATCATTTAGAAACGCATCATGAGTTTAGCACAACTGTCTTCTATCAAGTCCCAAAATGTAAGGTTGTTTTATTCCATTATAAACAGTGTCTTTGTAAACAATGTATAACTTTAAAGTACATTTACAAATATCATGTGGACGTCATGGACTGTCAGGCCTTGCAGCAAGAGTACCATCTATGAATTTGAGGATTCAATGGAGGGGGTTACATTGCCTCGTCCCTCACCTGTATATCAAAACAAGTGACGGGCAGCCGTTTTGCTGAGAAAAATAATAATCCCAGACTGCACCTTTAACGCTCCCTAATCTGTTTAAGATGCGCTTCAACACGTGTCCGCATGCCTGGCTCAGTAGCTCAAAAAATGACAACAATTTTCACAAGCAGCACGTCTAGTGGTGCCTAACATTTTTTTGGCGGCTAAAATAATACTCCTGGATTTGTCTGTGCTTGAGCCTCCAGAGGATATGTTCACATACAAATCTCAGGCGTACCTGTAATTTGCCATGTTTTATGATATTTTTTTTTTTGTTAAAGTGTGAAAGTACCTGCCGCTTTGAAATGTGCTCTGGGGCTGAAATGTTGGATGTTGTATTAGCTGAAAATGATCTTAAAACATGTTCTGTGATGTTGATCCCCCCCCCGGCGGGCTATAGACCTGTAACACTAATTAAAGACAGAGGTTAACAAATGCATGGTGACAGTTCTCAGGCCAGGCTATATCACTTGGGTGCTGGCTATAGAATGGTAACAGACACATACTTGTCCAGGGGCAACGAAGGGCAATCAGTGTCAGCTACCACTGGACATTATAGTGCCACAGGATGTGATGCTGTCAGTGACACATGTTGGTTGGTCATTTAGGAGCCTTAAAGGACTCAAGGCCTGGAGGTCGTTGACACTCAATAGAAGTTTAACAGAATACAGCGAGACATTCAGGGCCTTTGGTTTACATTTTATTCGACAAGACAATGATCCTTAAAACATATATTTTCAAAAAAGCTAATGACATTTTTACAAAAAAGGGGGAAAAAAGGGAAATTAAGAACATGCTTTTAAAAAATCACAATGATCTCAAGTGTTTGGCTTTCCACAATCAGAGGTTACCCCATCTTTTTTTGATCTCAAATTTATTTTCTAAAACAGAAACAAATGTGTAAATGAACAAGCTAAAAATAAAGTAACGAAGGCACATCTGGCTTGGTGATGGAAAAAAAGCGACAATGAATGTGAGATAATTAAACAAGCGGGGAAGGAAGAAGACCGGATTCAGATTAGCGTTATCGCTAACATTCACAGTTTGTATTTTTGGCATTAAACCTATCGGGACGGAGGCAAAGCGCTTGGCAAACACACACTGCAACTCATGCTGCAGCGAGAAAACGTTATCAGATGCCTTGACTATAAAACAACAGAACTAAACAGAATGCTGACTCATTGGTCTTTGATAATAACAAACCCAAGGGGCCCAATGATTGTCGTTTTCTAAGCTCAATATATCAACACATCTTCAATTTTGAGGCTCTTTTTATAGGCAATACACAAAACAGTACAATATATATCCGACGGCAATATGAAGCAATAAAAAAATAAAAGAAAATGGAATCACAGTTTATAAAAGCAAATAAAAAAAAATGCACAATTCATTTCCCTTTGAACTCTGACCTGTGTAAGGGCTATAAAATTCAGATGTGATTGTCTGACACTGCACCACTTTATGCGAGCCCGCCGCCCACAGCCATACGTTTTCAAAATGACAGCATGAGTCTTTTTGCACAGAGAAGAAGTTGAGCTACCCATAGTTCCATGCAGCATGCAGACATTATCTTTAAAAGAAACACCATAGAGACCGAAGTGCCACCAAAAGCCAATGAAAGTTGTTTTCAAAAGTGATTGTCACATCAAAGAAAAACGACAGTAGTGCAGTGGGGCACTGACTGTGATGGAATAGAGAACAGTGGGGTAGGCAGGTACTACTGTGTTCTATTTCTCTGTGTCCGTATGCCCGTCTACCAGTCCGCCCTACCTAGCAGTCTATATACCATATCTATTTGTCTACATCTGTCTAGCAATCATTAGTGTCATAGTATCTATTTATTTACTTACATATCTACATGTGCTTTTTGTTCATGTTTGTCTTTTTCTTTGTGTCGTTTTTTTATTCAACAAGCTAATGTACTTAGAGACAAGCAAGGCTATACTCGCTGTCTGTTGAGGTGACACCGATCAATGCCCTCGTGGAATTGTGCGACTCAAGCTCTTTGGAACAGCCAGAACCAATGATTTGTTCCCATTACTCAGCAAGAGTTACATACAACTCTTTGTTTATTGCACCCTGCAGTAAGCAGCCTGTGGAAAGAACGTAGTCATATGCTGACTGACTTATGGATCAGCAAAAAGATATCTCAGGTTGTTCTGTACGGCCTAAACCACCCGCTGCTCTATATCCATGTGTTTGTGCTTGAAGTAGACGATACAACGGAGGAACGCAAAGACGTCGACAACATTCAAAAAGTATAAGCCCTGGTGTCTGTAAGTAGCCTTGGGAAAAAGTGAGCCAACTGATTGAAACAAGCCACCGATCATGCCATGCAGAGTTATAAAGGACTAAAATCCACAGCATTTTTAGATTAAAAACATAAGCATTGTGACTGACAACCTCAATACCCGTTAAAGTAAAATGTATACTTTTTTCCCCTCCAATTTCACATGGAAACTGACACCCCTATACATAGAGGTTCTGAAAACACCTACACTCGTTATTTTTTTTAATGTGCACACATTTCACCGACAATATATTAATCAGCAATATTATTTACAGTGTTCTTTGATAATTTGGTTCACTTTGACATCTTTGACCAACTTGACACGGTCTCACATAATTGTTCATCAATGATGTTTTGCACATTTGTGGTTAGGTACATAAAAGGCTTTAGAATAAAACTAAAATAGAAAAGATTTCAATACATATTTCACTGCGTGTAAAATAAACAGCATATATTACATAGCCACTTCATCTACATAAATTGGTACTAATGGCAGTATTTTCCAATATATAATATATGCTGGGTATTTTGACACTGAAAATACAATCCTTATAATTTTAACTTAATTTGACTTAAATGTTCATCTTTCCTGTGTGTGTGTGGGGGGGGGGGGGGGGGAATTGCACGCTCATTGATAATTGTGTTTGCACATGTCACACTTCGTTACCCTAACAACGCAGTATTGCCAGCTCTTGCGATTTAGATTGAACCCAAAACATGAGTCCGATTCTTAAACTGTGTCATGGTGCAATGTTATAAAGCAGTGACAACCTCATTCTGTTCATACTGCCATAAAACGGCATTTTGGTCTGAGGATGCTTACTGTACATTATAAACCGGGTGGTTCGAGCCCTGAATGCTGATTGGCTGAAAGCTGTGGTATATCAGACCGTATACCACAGTTCTAATTACGTTGGTAACCAGTTTATAATAGCATTAAGGCACCTCGGGGGTTTGTAGTATATGGCCAATATACCACGGCTAAGGGCTGTACCCAGAAGAACAGCCCTTAGCCGTGGTATATTGGTCATATACCACACCATCTTTGGTCCTTATTGCTTAAGTATAACACTGCAACATTTAAACAAACAGTTTCGAGTGATAATTCTGGTGATATTTTGAATTGTGTTTCCGGTGACCTTTGGTGACCTTTCCGGAATCACAAGAGTAGTAAACACTGCATTTAGGATCTGACCACATCGGGAGGCTGGAGTTGTGCCGATAGGTCCAGAACCTTCCTGGGTCTACAGGCACGTTGTTGCCGTTGTCGTCGTCGTCACGGAGGCTAAAACGTCATCTGCTAAACATACATGGCAGCCGACACAAAGCTTTCTCCGCGGGCCACAGTGGTCGACGGCGGCTCGTTGACGTGGTGACCGTCCGCGCCGGAGTACGGCGGCAGGGCTCCGTCATTTAGCGTGTCGTCGATATCGGCATACTGTATCGAGTCCTCCGGGACAGCAGGGCCGCCACCATTAGCAGCCCCACCGCCACGGGTGTTATCATCGTCATCGTCGCAGGCATCCAGATCCTGTAACAGCAACAGATCCCGGTTGAACCAGCAACAACAACAACTCTCGAGAAAATGACATCAACTGTGGTATGGTAGACAGAATCCACTCCTTGACCACGCACCGTTCAATAGTTTCACAATAGGTTAAAATAACTTTTTTTGCTTACAAAATAGTCAAGATGTTGAGGGACCATGCAGGCAGAATGTTATAATATAGTACAAAAGGGTGAGTAATCTGATGATAGAGGCGAATCCAGAGTCTAGAAAGCAGCCAGCTGTACCTCATGAAGGGTAAACGTAGTACAGGTAGTAAATCAACGACTGTAAACAGCACTGGGTGAAAATGGAGACAGTCCGGGTTCTGTTCATAAGGCACCCAATGGCAGACAACAGACTGAAACATGGAGTAACTAGCTGGACTTAAGTACGATAGGAAACATTCATTTTTTTTGTTTTCTGGTGTCACCTAATGATCACGACCCAGAGAATGGAGATTGGAGGATGTCCTCTTACCGTGACAGGCTCTCCGCTGGTCTCGTAGTAGACCTTACTTAAAGGCTGGGTCTCCGTCAACTCCTTCGTCACTGGGTCCGTGACATGCTTGTTCAGCTGTGGGTAAAGTCAGATAACTGGGCCACTCATCTCCAATCAATAGCCATTAGCCCCATTACGAACTGCACTCCATGTGGTTTATGACCTTCAATAATAACGAGCCCTGAGTGACAGGGAACATGGACCACTCACCATCTCTGTGGAGCTGCCGGTCTTCACAGGCGGAGGGGGCTTGTGCTTGGGAGGACCACTGATTGGATGAGAGAAAAGAGGGCAGGGGGAGAGGTTAGTGCAACTCACTCTGTCCACACCTAACAGATTTGGAGTGAGTAAAACTTCATTGATTGGAGGAAAGATAGGGATTTGCTAAGTCGTACATATTGAATAAAAAAATGACTTTGAGAAATCGCTAAGTGTCCTAAGAGGACAATTTTCTGAGAGCGGGACACTCACTCTCCGTTCTCTGCGTTCTGCTTGCGTTTGCGAACCAGCATGATGACAGCGCCCACGATCACCAGCAAGAGGACCACACCAATGATGCCTCCGATGATACCAGCCGTCGACGGCCCTGCTGTTTTCTTTCGCTGCTCTGAAAGAGAAGAAGACGCGGGGGACTTAGGATTTCGTCCAATTCAAATATATGTGTCATTACTCCTTGTGATAAGGGCTGGGGGAACATGAGCTGTTGGAATCAGAATCCAATCAGAAGTGTTAAATGAAAACAGCTGAACTGAAGAACAGGGGCCTGCTCAGGAGGATGTTACAGAACATTCCGATAGAAATGTGTCACACAGAACAGACATGACTGCTCATTCTCTCTCTCTCTGCAACATTCAGAACGTTTCTCACCATTGAACGCACGCCAGGAAATGAGCTCTGCTAGGCATTTAATGCCTGCCACACATCTTATCACCCGCCGATGTTCTGAGTTGACCTCCGACTCCTTGCTCAATTATGCCTCTGTTTGTGATTTCCAGAGGGCATTGAGGCTGAGTGAGGCGTCTAAATGAAATGTAAAAGCCTCTCATTATGTTGGTTTTAACCAGCTTGCAGTTTCCACAGATGGCCACTAGACCACTATTATCCTCAATATCACATTGGAAGATAGTGACGGTCGACTTCCTCTTTTCAGCCACATGGTGGTGTGCTGTTGCCAAGCTAACACCTCGCTGCCGTGAGTGAGTGAGTGCATAAATTACTTTGTGGATTCTCACTCCGGCTTGCGTCCATATCAGAGATTCCGACTACGGGTGATTCCACTGGGAGCGGCGCAGACCCACGCACCTGTTAGCTGTGTAGGTGTAGGGGAGTCTGCTGCGTCTACGCTGGGGACACGTGTGAGTGTGTGTCTCTGAACAACGGCAGTCACACCCGAAAAGAGACCGGTCAGCGTCAATCATTTGCTATCACGTTAACACGAAATGGAGAAGGGAAGGATGGAGATATGGGGCGGTGGCCAGGGCTCTGTCCTGAATTGCTCTCTCGCTCTCGCTCTCATTCTCAAAGCTGGATCCGCGGACACACACACACAAACACAGAAATCTATACAGACAGAAGCACCCCCGCCCCTCCAACCTATTGGCATCCCTCTGTGGGTACGCTAGCTGCTGATCTGATGTGCTGGATATCAGCGTTTACATTAGCAGCGTTTACCATTAATGTTCTCCGATAATAATAAACTGTATTTTCAATAAATAATGAGTCATGTTAGTTACTGCATCAAAAACAAGCAGCCTAACATGGAGGAAATTAACTGGTCTTAAAACAATTATTGACGGAAAAAGAAAAACAAGCTGTTGTTATTGTTCAAGTCCAGATACACCCATCCCTGTTTCAGTCTGTTTTCTTATGTTTGGTGCCTGATGAATATAACCCTGTTTCAGTCTGTTTTCTTATGTTTGGTGCCTGATGAATATAACCCTGTTTCAGTCTGTTTTCTTATGTTTGGTGCCTGATGAATATAACCCTGTTTCAGTCTGTTTTCTTATGTTTGGTGCCTGATGAATATAACCCTGTTTGAAGGACGGGAGGGAGGGAGGTAAAGAAACAGACGATTGTATTGGCTGGGAAAAGGAAGGTAACGATAGGGGGTGCCCACCCACCCGATACCCACGGGTTTGGCAGAGAACGAGGGCCAAGACAGGGTGGGGTAAGAAGAGGGGGGGGGGGGGGGATTGGGATCAGATTTTGTCAGGGTGGATACAAGAATGGGGCGTGGTGGAGTGGAGAGGATGTCATCGGAGACTGATTAGCTCACATACCAGATGTGATGTGAATAGACAAACCCCTTAGCACACTCAAACACACACTAAGACCCCCCCCCCACTCCTACCCAGTCATCCTAACATATTCTACCCCATATCTCTCCCAGTTGAGTCACTTACCAATACCATTCAGTGTGTAAAACCATCCTGTCAGCCCAGATTGAAAGAATGAGACTATCCCGAACCCACATTTTGTTACGTTACAGCCTTATTCTAAAATGGATTCAATATTTATTTCTCAATCTACACACAATTCCCCATAATGACAAAGCGAAAACAGATTTTTATAAATATTTGCAAATGTATTAAATATAAAAAAACAGAAATACCTTATTTACATAAGTATTCAGACCCTTTGCTATGAGACTTGAAATTGAGCTCAGGTGTATCCTGTTTCCGTTGATCATCCTTGAGATGTTTCTACAACTTGATTGAAGTCACCTGTGGTAAATTCAACTGATTGGACATGATTTGGAAAGGCACACACCTGTCTATATAAGGTCCCAGAGTTGACAATGCATGTCAGAGCAAAAATCAAGCCATGAGGTTGAAGGAATTGTCTGTAGAGCTCCAAGACAGGATTGTGTCGAGGCACAGATCTGGGGAAGGGTACAAAAATAATGCCTGCAGCATTGAAGGTCCACACAGTGGCCGCCCAGGCAAACTGAGCAATCGGGGGAGAAGGGCCATGGTCAGGGAGGTGACCAACAACCCGATGGTCACTCTGACAGAGCTCCAGAGACTGGGGCGAAGGCTCACCTTACAACAGGACAATGACCCGAAGGATACAGCCAAGACAACGCAGGAGTGGCTTCGGGACAAGTCTCTAAATATCCTTGAGTGGCCCAGCCAGAGCCCGGACTTAAACCCGATCGAACATCTCTGGAGAGACATGAAAATAGCTGTGCAGCAACGTTCCCCATCCGATCTGACAGAGCTTGAGAGGATCTGCAAGAGAAGAATGGGAGAAACTCCCCAAATACTGGTGTGCCAAGCTTGTAGCGTCATACCCAAGAAGACTAGAGGTTGTAATCGCTACCAAAGATGCTTCAATAAAGTACTGAGTAAAGGGTCTGAATACTTATGTAAATGTGATAGTTTTTTTCTTTGACACATTTTCAAAGAATTCTAAAAACCTGTTTTTGCTTTGTCATCATGGGGTATTGTGTGTCGATTGATGAGGAAAAAATTAAATGTAATCCATTTCAGAATAAGGCTGTAACGTAACAAAATGTGGAAAAAGTCAAGGGGTCTGAATACTTTTTGAAAGCACTGTATATACATAAGATGTGTGAGGATGGAGAGAGAGAGAGATGGGAGGGAAGGATGGTGCTAGGAGGGAGGGCGGAGGAGAGCGACATGGGTGCGAAGGCTCTGAAGTGGGGCCAATAGAGGCAGACTGTAAAAGGTCCAGCGTCTCTCTGGGATACGGTTTAAGTCACAGGGAGGAACAACTAGTGAAACAACCCCTCACAGTCGGCCTGGCTCTCATTGTCATTGGCATTCTGCTGCTACACTCCTCCGCAAAACTCCCAACTGGGACATCTCTCTCTATCGCTCTGTCTGTCTCCATCTCTCTCTCTCACACGCCATTGCTCACTTTCCCTTCACTGGCAAGCAAGCTCTGAAATGTTCTCTTTTAGTCACACACTTGGTCAGACACAGAAGTACACACACACACACACACACACACACAGCCCTTTTGGGCCGAACATTTTTCAAATTCTACATAATTACCTTATAGTTCAAAAACGAACCACTAAAAAAAACGATTTCTTCCTCTCCTTTTTCAAAATAGGTATTGTACAGTAAGTGCTGGAGCTAGAGGGGGAGCGAAGGAGTGAAAGAAAAGATAAAGAATGGAGAGGGAAAGAGAGAAGACTTCAACGTAACATGAAGTCAAATACTGCCTTGTGCTTAGAGGCCAAAACTGGATTACGCTTGACATCAGCCTCCCCTCCCCCCTCCACGTGTTTTCTTTACCCCTCCATCCCTCCCTCTTTCTCTCTCCCCGACCACCTTAGTGACCTAGCGTGTTCTCGGCTTCCCGCCTGCTCCACCAACCCAAGCCCTCACACCTTCTTACACACACACACACACACACTTACTTTGCGGGGCCGTCTGTGATTGGAGAACAGGCTCGCAGGAGTGTTGCTCTCCTGGACTCTTTAGCGTCCAATGAGCCGACATCTTATCTTTCCCCATTGCTCACCAGTGAGCAATACAACGCAAGGCACACGCAAACACACACACGGAGACCTGCAGCACCAATAGTCATTGGATCACGACGCCTCGTGGTAACACTCAGAAACACACCCGCCCTGCCCTGCATGTGTACGTGTGCATCTGTGCGCTTTGAGTGTCTCAGCGTGTTATGTCTCTCTTAGTCTTAATAGCTACACTTTTAAATCCTATCAATTGCCAGAGATCCTCTCTTTTTTCCGTGCCGGTCAACTCTCCCCATGCGTTTTGGTTTCCCGCCATCGTTCTGCCACTTAGTGGATTAAAAACACTCTCCGAGTTCGCTTCCTCAAATAGCATGACTGGACCAGAAAAAAAGTGTTTCGCACAAAAATAAAACTGAAATGAGTTTATCGTCATTGCAAACGCCTCCAACCATTCCATTCCCAGGGATCAAACTAGGTCAAATAGGCGCGAGACAGCAACAGCCACTTCATTTCCGGCTCCAGCGTGGCCCACGTCCACTGATCTTTGCCTTAAGACAGATCACGTACCCAGCGACTGTCACTTATCTGGGTCAAGTGGACCAGGGCTGGGCTTCGGGGGCCGCGGCTGCCACCTTTTACATGGTAACCTTCCGCATAGGTAATGAGGCCTGGGTGTTTGCGGGGCCACGGAGGGTTTGTCAGGTCAAGAGAGCAGTGTGTGTGTGTGTTTATGTGTGTGTGTGTGGCTCAGAAGGGCATGAAGCAGAAGGTTTACGCTCCACTGAGCTGGGTGTCTCCAGACCAACAGGCACTTATACTAGCATGTCTTAGTGGCCACTGCTGCTTGTGCCTAGTAGCATCAAGCAGAGCCAAAGCTAATTTACTGCGATACCTCCCCTGTTGGCCCTTGTGCATTTTAACTGTCTGGAGATTAAGCTGAGGTCAGTCAGTGACACTGCATGTTTGTTTGTCAGATTGTGTCGCTATATCCTTCTGTCTGTCCTTCTCTCTCTCTGTGTGTGTGTGTGAGTGCGCGCCCCTCACTGTGACACTGATCTCCTCTCCTCTACTCCCTCCATCCCTCCCTCCTCCGCAGGCAGCAGTATGCTTCCTGCCATCCAGTGCCACAGCGAATCACAGCCCACACACTCTCATCCAGCCACTGCTGGCCCTCTAGCCCTGGGTAGACAGGCCTCTTACCCTTCCTCTCAGCCGCCCCCGCCACCCCCCCCCCCCCCCCCCCCCCCCCCCCCACTGAGTGACCTTCCTCTCGCATACAAACAGACACAAAAGGGACACAGAAACCTGGCAGAAACACAGTCAGACCCACGCACAAGGACAGCAGAAACACACACTTCCACCAAGTCCCCTCCTCCTCTTCCTGCTGCTACATGCCATATCAGTTTCTGATATAAACATTGGCAGTTGCAGCGGCACAGGAAACATATGCCGGGCTAAAACGGTTTAATAGTCTTAAACCCTGATACACACTGTCAGTGTGTCAGGCCT
Organism: Salvelinus alpinus; assembly: GCF_045679555.1. Lineage (NCBI taxonomy): Eukaryota > Metazoa > Chordata > Actinopteri > Salmoniformes > Salmonidae > Salvelinus > Salvelinus alpinus. Next base: position 10,039,928 of record NC_092111.1, read on the forward strand.
GTTCTCCGTTCACTTTATCCTCTTAGAGAGAGTCCGTCTCTTAGGAATTGTTTTGACTGCATGCTGTGGATTCTAAGTCGTGTTTAGACACCCCAGGTATGCAGGTACTTTCACTAACGGTAATAAAAATGGCCACCTCTTTCTTCCCGCAAAACAACATCACAGCTTGTTTATCTGTGAGTGATTTGTTGCAGCTGGAGATGCTAGCATTGAACTTTGTAACCTCTCAACAGAAACACTGCCACTCACTATAATTCCCCTCACATACTGTGAACACACACACACACACACCACACACACAAACCCCCCCTTTACACACAATCCCTGCAGGACTAACAGCTGATTTGTTTTAGCCTGCCTGGTATGCCTGTCGAGAACCAGACGTTTCATCATCCTCCACTCCTCTCTTCCCCCCCCCCTTTACACACTCATCCATCACCTCACACCTCTCCGTTCCGCTCCTGTAAAACTCCTCTTGTTTTTCCACAATGGAGTTTTTCAGAGAACGGACAGATCAAGGGAGAAGCCTGGAGTGCACTTAAACCCCATCTCTGTGTCTTTCAGCATCTAATTTGCGTTTCCCGGACTATGGTTAGGAGGAGAGAGTAGGAATGAAAGAGAGAGAGAAAGACCAGAAAGAGAGAAAGAGAGGGTGAAATGGTTTTATGGAGAGAGAGAAATGAGCTCCCTTGAGTGCATCGGTCTGAGATAGTGGTTAGTGGCTAACAGACTAATAGTGTAGCGAGCCATGAGGTTTTGCTACGCTAACGACGGTAAAGGTCTCTGGGATGGCTAGCCACGGCGGAACTAAAAGGGCAGGCCCTGCGAGGCCACGGCTGGAGTGTGTTTAATGGACAGAGAGAGGTAGAGGAGGAGAGATAGAGAAAGATGAGCGGAAGAACAGGAGAAAGAAAAAACAGAGAAAAGGAAAAATATTCTATATTCATGACTTCTGCGAAACCATCTAAAAAATGAATCGCTAAGAGACTGGAAAAAAACAACCTCAATTTCACATTGGAATGAACTGCATTCTTTTCTACCTGTAATTTCCTATAATTGGACTCAATGAAAGGGTTGAACCTAGGGGTGAACATCAACTCTGTTGTTATGATAGCAGTGAGAAGCTGTTATCATGCAGCTGGGAAAAGACCAACAGTCATAGGATATACAGTCATGATCTGTACATATCTATCTACATATGACTGAGGGAATGTACAGTACCTGTACAACAAAGCCATTCCCATGACAACACCGACTGTTTTATATACAGAGGAAGTGAGTCATCATTGAATTATAGAATATTGTGTATCAAATGTATATAGAACTGTAAATGCCAATGCATTCTAAACAATATATACCTTTATATTAAATGGTACCCCACATTGTTTGCGACAAAGGCTGTGTTAACTACTAGGCTATTGCTGATTACCAGCAAGCATACAGCAATCTGAATGGCGGTTTACAATATCAAAATTAATACTCCATGGCTTATGTTTTGGAAGGTACTACTGAATAGAAGGAACTCACCCAATTAATTCCATCCAAGTGTTTTGATAGAGCATTTCGCTTTCATTACATCAATACATTCTGTGAAAGCCACACCTATTCTCTTGTGTGGAATAAGTGCTTCTGAAATCGGTTTAATTGCAGATTACATTTTTCTCTTTGTGGTAATTATCCACCTACGACAACGGCTGCATACCAATGAATCGGAATCCATATCTAAGGCCTTAACTAATAGCAAAAACTCAATTTTCTCTTGTGTCTTTATATAAGATCGTCTATCCTCGGGTTGCTGGAGGCTTTTTATAACTGAACACTGATGTTCAGGAGCAGTGTTAATGAATGACAGAGCGCAGATGTCACGGTAAGGTACAACACACACACACGCACGCGCACTCAACAAAAACCCTGTTAATCACGTCCCCAGAGAAAGGCACCCCAACGCCGTTACTCATTCGAACAAAACACAGACAGATAGAACATCTGCCGATCAAGACAAAAACACACATACCTCTCTATATAGACATACTAATCAAAACACACACACACATAATATACAGGTACACAAGCCCAGGCGGCAGCCAGACGCATTAACGTCTTTAAGTGGGTTCCGCAGCAGGCATTATGTTGGGCTGCAAACTAAGCAGCGGAGTAGAAAGACTCGGTAAAGACACTGAGTGCCTCAGAGAGTAAACAGTAGCGGCTCATTAGCCCCGATCAAACCGCTTTAAGACGAGGATTCTAATCACTAGCTCGGAACAACACGACTGTGTTCTATAACACATCTAAAGGCTGAGTAACAGCTGCTGGCCACACGGTTCAGAGAGATGCGAACTAAATCGATTCCGACACAAATGTCCACAACATTCAAAGAATGTTCCATCAAAACCTCCGGAGAGCGTTGAACCGTTGATGTATTGTGCCATGTAAAACGCCTACTATTGTATGTAGTACATTCTTCGTAATCAGAGGGATTACGAATTGAGTCTTGGAGTCAAAGGTCACAGCTCTTATTAATCAGAAAGTTGACGCTTGGTTTATGAGCAGTGTTTGATGCTAATGGTTACTAATGATTGGGCCTAATTACTGTGGTGACTAGGCTGGTGTGAAGGAAAACGAGCCCCGACTGAAGCAAACAAACACTGGTGTGGTAAAATGGAAGCCGTTTGATGAACTCTAGTCGGAGATAGTCACACTAGTGGAAGGCGCGCATGGATGTCTATGGGCCCTGACAGATACTTAGTGGCTCCTCTCGATATCACACAAGACCAGGAGTATCCCGCAAACACATACATACACACGACTCTGTCAACAAACACTTTTAGGCCACATGAAATCATGGCCACACTCAGCTATGCACTCAAGCACTCTGTATCTGTCACAAAGCACTTGCCTGGGACAGCTATAGTTTTAACTATGCTTTGTGGAAAGTAATACTTTTTTATGGGGGGCAAATAGCTACTTTCAAGGTGACTAGTACTATTTACATACAGATCCCAAAAATTCATATTTGTGTCAAACTATTTGAATGCAGATCTCAGGAAGTGACAACTTTTCCAGAAACGATTGGATTTTCTGTCTTGGCAGGGCTGTATGTGGACCTGCATGTTGAAGATAGAATGAACAGGACACAATCTCCTATACTATTCCAATCTATCTGACAGAAATGTATTGTGTAGATAAAATATGACTCTGAAAATTCTGTAAATAGCCATTCTTCTGAATGTCCATTGCCCCAGGTGTACATAGTCAAATCAATGATATGTTGTACCGATAAGTAAATAAGTTGTGATGCTCCACTACTGTATGCCACTGAAGATGTTGAAAACTGCAATTCATTTAATGATACGTAAAAATACTGCAGAGAAATTCAATATCCATTTGCAAACAGTGCAAACAGCAAGTTGGATGCTTAGCAAAAACAACTTCGAACCTCTGTCCATCTGAGGGTAAGAGTTCTTGTTTCAAACATACACTGAACCATCTTTAAAAAGGGATAGTTACTCAAAATACAAACTAACATGATTTTCCACCTACCTTGGCTGTAGTTGATTCAAGAAGACAGTTTTTGGATATTTAGTTTAATACTTAACCATATTTTGTTGCTGTTAGAATTCGCAGTAACACTTAACATTAAATTGTTCTTGTGCCTCTAATAAAACTTTAATTACGTTTGGAGCAACATTTTATTAGCCTGGTGTTACAAAATACTTTGGTAATTGCATTTTAATTGCACAGCAATGAGCTGAGAGCGTTTTGAAGTACTGTATACAAGAGGAATAGTGACTGTTCCTTATTCCAGTGACGTAATAACCCCATTATGCAATTAACGCAATTTCCAAAGGCCTATGTAACAGTGAGTTAGCTTACATGCACACAATAATGCGATTCTTGTGGCTAGTCAGATTAATATAGTTCGATTAAAACGTTTACATGCTTTGCAAGAAGCACGATTTCCCAAATAATCCTGTTTACATGGACACATCTGAAATCAGGCTAGTTGATGGCACACTGATAAATGCAGAAAATCACCAATCCAACAAAAGAAACGTTCAACCACAGCGACCATGTTATTTTTGAGAAGCATATTTGATTCTGAGTTCTGACAAAGTTTGTAGGTGAAAACTACTTCGCATACATTCAGTGGTTCCGAACTCACTTCACTCGCGCTAAAAAGAGGGAGGCTCGCTCGGCTGGTGCTTGCACATGCGCAGATCAAATACATTGCTGGAACGTCGCTTAATGTGTTTTACATGTTCTAATAATTTGGTTGCTCAGAAAAACCAGGTGTTTTAATCGGATTATGCTTACTTCGATTTTGACCTTACACCAATTTAGATACGCAGAGTAAAGTGTTAACATGACTATTGCATCATCGGTCTACTGCTATAATCCGTTTAATGTCTACTTATTAGTGTGCATGAAAATGTATTCACTGTTACTATTGTAGTAATCAAAGTTACTACACATTAGAGCTTAGGGTTGCCAACTGTCCCGTATTAGCCGGGATGTCCCTTATATTGGGCTAAAATTGGTTTGTCCCATACGGGACCTCCCTTGTCCCGTATATTCATCCAATCACAGTATAGCGTAAACGGGCCAATTCCTGCAAAGTCATTTCTGTTGTTGTTCGGTCGGTTTGGCATATCAAGGAAATATGGAAAAACCTGCAAAAAAAGAAAAGACTGTGCAGCTATAACAAAGAATGGGAAGCAAAAAAAAGACGTGGGCTAAGCCCGTCAGTGGTGACTCGACGAAAACTTTCTGTACTTTATGCCGTCGGGAATTCTCAATAGGCCATGGAGGGGAGAATGACCAAACTCAGCATGCATCCACAGAAATGTGTAACAGTATAACTTTAGTCCGTCCCCTCGCCCCGACCCGGGCGCGAACCAGGGACCCTCTGCACACATCAACAACAGCCACCCACGAAGCATCGTTACCCATCGCTCCACAAAGGCCGCGGCCTCGCAGAGCAAGGGGAACCACTACTTCAAGGTCTCAGAGCAAGTGACGTCACCGTTTGAAAGGCTATTAGCGCGCACCACCGCTAACTAGCTAGCCATTTCACATCGGTTACAAATGCACAAGGCGGCCACGCTAGCTAAAGGTGCTAGCAATATCGGTGCATTCTTCGTGACGTCTACTGCGGAAAACAACAAAATGGCTGCAAGTGAAGCCTCGTATCTTACGTTTAAACACGGACTCGGCTACAACAGCACTAGAAGCATGTGTCCAGCGTGCGTGAGATATTTCTCTCTGTCTGATGGAGTGCTGCGCAAGTTACTTGACTTTTATGAAGACAATGAAGAAACTGTAAATGGCATACATCAAGCTCCAATGAACTGTCTGGAAAAGCATGAACTGGATATTGGACACATCACAGCCCTATGCAGCAGATAATGCCAATGTCAACTTTGTAAAACACCTCTCAGTTTACCAGTTATTGAGCAGTGCCAACAATCGCATTCTGAAAGCTAATTGCCCAGCTCACATAGCTCATAATGCCTACAAGCATGCCTGCAATCAGCTGTCAGTGGATATTGAGACAATTGTTTTAAAGATCTACAGCCACTTCTCAGTATCTGCTTCCCGAAGAGAGGAACTGCGTGCATTTTATTTGCCTTTGTTGACATTGAGTGGCGTGAAATTCTGCGACATGTTTGCACACGATGGCTCTCTTCATCCAGCTGTCGAATGTCTCCTGCAAAGCTGGCCAGCTCTTACATCATACTTCAGGTCCCTTGGGGAGACTTGTCCAGTGCCACTGAAGAGTATGAAGTATGAAGAAAAAACGGAAGCTGCTGAGATTTATCTGTGCTTTTTCCACAACGTGGGGTGTGTTTTTGACCAACTCGTAAAAAAGCTGGAGGACACAACGCTCTGCATCACAGATGTTTACGAGGAAGTCCAACACTTCAAAATGAAGATTCTTCAGCGGAAACAGAACAGCCTTTTTGGATACCAGACCAAGCAGCTGATGGACAAACAATTGTCAGCACAAAGGTCCAAGCAGCAACAGGACTTTGTGAAGTTCTATGACACTGTCATTACATACATTGACAAGTGGTTTGATTTCTCACCAGAAAATGTGATGGTGAAACTGAAACCGATCAGCCTCTATGAGGAGCTCTCCTTCACTGACCTGGAGCAGGTGGTGGTTGCCCTCAAAATGACAGTCTTTTATTTATTTTTAAGAGACAGTAGTCATTATGAACCAACTCTATGAAGAGTTTTGTGCTAGCCGGGAGGAAATACAGAAAGCCAGACAGGATACCACAAAATCCACCAGTGAGAAGTGGGTGGCAGTTTTCCAAAACCTAGGGAAAGCCAACTTGATCAACATGTTCAGGATTGTCTCATTTGTCCTCAGTGTGCCAGGCTCAAATGCCTTTGTGGAGAGGATTTTCTCTCGGATGACCATTAAATAGTCAGACTCAAGAAACAGACGCAGCACAGAGGCAGAGCTGATCAAAAATGAAATTCAAATATCTGTGAACTGTGACTTGTCATGTAAGTACTTCTCTCTGGCTATGCAAAAGGAGAAAGGACTGCTTGAATCAGTCAAGAGCAGCAAAAAATATCCATGGAAAAAGTAGACTTGGTGAGTGACTCGTGCCCCTCTTTTCCATTTAAAATGTGTTTTTTTCTTTGCTGTAAAGATCCAAATTGGGATTTCTTTGATCATTTATTTTGAATATTATTCAGATAAGTTTACATAATGATACAGTTTTAGTAAAGCTATAGAGTAAATGGAATATAAAAATGTTTTGCCTTTCCAATTGACTAAGAATATGATATACATTGTATATTAATTCACACAACACCATACCCACACCGCCGTGGCACTGTACACCTTTTGTCCCTTATTTGGTAGTGAGAAAGTTGGCAACCCTATTAGAGCTTGATATCAAATGTTACTGTATTACCTTATGTCTCACTCATTATGAAAATATATTAGTTAGTCATTTTGAAGCTGCAAAAGTGTTCTACTCTAATGTTGAGGTGATTCAATGCATTTACTTACAGGCTATGAGCCAGTTGTCACCAACCGGTCGACTGCGGCATTCATAGTCAATCACCGAACATTTCTGTAAAAAAACAACAATAAAGCCTTGCGTTTCTGTTTTTTGTTGTTGTTGGTTTAGTGCCGTTGGCGGTGCACTTGATTCAGCAGCCCTAGTGCTAGGAAAGCAAAGTGTTCCCATTTTTAACCATTTCATGTGTCTGAAGGTAGAACTGCGCCTACCAGACAGGCCCAGAGAGCAAATCAAGTGCACCTATAGGCCTACCGCTGGTCAATCAGAGAGCTCAGACCACCGTCTCGGCACAGTTTCCTCGAGCCATAGGCTACAAAAAGAAGCCTTGAGCACACAGCAAAGTTGCTACTTTGAGATTTCACCGTTTTTAAAACCATGACTAGAGAGAGACTCAATTAATACAGCAAAGAGCTGCTGTTTTTTTATAAATTCATGGTTATGTTGTTATTCAGTACTGTCAACACTGTTCCAACACTTTTACAAGCCACAAAATGCACGTTCTCCCTACTTCCACTTACGCTACAACCAGCACTGCAGCTGCAATTAACGAGTATATCAATGTGTTCCGATAAGCTTACGTTGGTATTATTAGCAACTTGTCTTTTTTTAATATCAAGGAATATTTCACTTTCTCTGGTCATAGGAGTAACAACATGAATTGGTTGATGAGGCAGAAATAACGCAGTGCGATTTGAGTATCGCCATCAGCTGGAAGACTGTCCCCTTTTCTCAGCAGAATGGAGGGAGGAGAGGGGACGGGTGAGGCAGCCTCACCGCTGCTCTCTCCCTCCCTTCAGACTGACCATCAGTTGCAGGCCATCAGTAAAATAAAATAAAAAGCTCATTATTATGCTCCCTCAGCTGTGCCTCACAAGTAATACGACAAATGATCTATTACCTGTGTGATCATATACCTACAAATGGTCTGAGAGGAACAACATTGGCAGTGCACTTCAAGCAGAGCCAATATGCAGTGATCATTTATTGGGCCTATAGCTTACTGCTACAGAACTGTTTTTAAAATCGGTTAAATGTTGCATACAGTAAGTTTATGTTTTTTTTTAAGTCATATTAAAAATATATATCTGAGCGGTAGATCTCGGCTTGCTTTTGGACTCTTCCCTCAGAAAAGGTTGGCGACCACTGCTATAGGCTATGTTAAAATTCATATCTGAGAGCCCTCCAAACCGAGTGCTATTGTTGATATATTTAGACTAATTAAACTAACTGTTGTACTTTTTGGTTCTTCATCAAATATTTGTCAGCCATCAAATAAATATTAATTTTGTTTTCAAATAGGTATTCAAATACCTTCATATATTGTTTTTCTGAGACCTGTATTTGAATATCAAAGAAAATAGTTGCCTTTTAGTTGAAACTATCAAAACTATATTCGGCTACAGAGTATTTGAACTTGGCATATTCAAATAAACTACAAAACACAAATTATTTTCTTCCCATGTCTGCCCGCCCCCCCCCCCCCCTACACACACACACACTGCCTAATCAACAGGGTCATTAGCATAATAAACTGGGCTGCCCAGTGTCACTGCGACTAATGAATAGCTTCATACGCGATTGCTGTCACACCAAGGTAGGAAGACGGGGCTTTCAAGCCTGCAGACAAAGACATTGCTAAAACAGCAGCGGTGTTTCGAAAGAGGAAAAGGAAGACATCCTGTGTGTTTAGACACAAGTCACTGGAAATACCCCCCTTAGGGTACAACCTGTTTCAACTGCCAACCGCTGTGTGCTAAAAATTGAGAAATCACAATCCTCTCCTGTCTTTGCATATGGGAAAACACACAACGCTATTTTTTTAAATGCAGAAGGGGGCTGCAAAACTCTTCCCCCTGACATCTTGGCAGGTTAGAGCAAGCTTGCCATTCCAAAGCGTGTCAAACCTGGTTACCTGTGGGTAAAGGAGGCACGTGGCGTGCTAACGTGGGGTGACACGAGCACACACACGTATACTCAAATGCACAGCCTCAGGGCTCACTAACAGCCAGGTAGCACCTTGGTAACGAGCACGCAATGCCTGCCACTGGGCCGTAGCCCCAAAAATCAAGACTACAACAGAAAATCAATAGAGTGGCATCAAAAGCATATTTCCAGTGAATATCATACATCAGAAGACTCAGGCACATCAAAGCTCACATTTCCTAATATACTGTGTAATACCCTTGAACCAACTAGTTCAGCTGGCTGTGTGTAATACGTTACTGTAGCTGCTATTCTGACAGTGCTACCAAAGTGGGGCTATTACCAAAAATGGCCATAATATTTCAAATATAAAAATGACCGTAATGTTTCAAATATAAGTGCATGGTACTTAAATCGAATACAACAGATGGCATTTGCATCGCGTGTGTTGCATATATAGTTCATAACTGGTACGTTTGAATGGGTTTTAACCCACATAAAATGATCAAAGGCTTTTCATAGCCCTCTTTTACAGTTTGTGAAATAAAAGCTGGCCTAAGTACTGCATCACGAGTAATACATTCTTTCTAGAATAATCTCTGCATGCAATTTCTGCGCCGTCCCATAACCGGGGCCAAGTCATGAAAGAATCCTCCGACTATCTCTCTCATCCCAGCTGAAAGGTAATACAATGTGTGCTAACGCTGTTACAACGAACACAAACAAGGCCATCTTGAATACAATGGTCCTCCCCACATAATCAAAACAATACATTTTTTCTACCTTGTGGCAAAATGTGCCAAAGAAAACAGTTCATTTCCTTGTTGGAGGAATGCGAGGTAGTGTCAAGCAGTCATGTGAAAACTGGACTTAGAAGGAATGCAATGTTAAGGCATCCAACATCAAGCAAACAGTGATTTATATTCAAGGCCATGTTAGCGGTAGCCTCGGTGCTCAGACAGCCTAGCTAAGCTAGCGCTAACGCTAACGCCCGGGGAGGAGATTGGAGCCTTTCAGGGGGAGCCAATGACAGGAGGAGAGGGGTGAGAGGAGCGGACGCCAGGAACCTTTTGACGGAGGCGAGATGGAACACACACACAGTGAGTGAGAGAGCGACGCGGCTACACACACACACACACAAGCACACACACCGTGTCTCCACCGCTGCTCAACAGTGCAAAGGGTAGATGGAACACACACAAAGACAAATCGATATCTACAGTTTACACACCCACACAGGCGAATACATACACAACCTGAATGACCAAAAGGCGTATTCAACAGGTAGGGCACAACACTGCAGCTCCACAGCCCTTCAACAGATATGGAACACACACATCCCCTTTCCTTTTCTCCCTCACACTCCACAGCCCTTGGGCAGAGGGTAGAAAGCCTCCCCAGAGACGCAGCACGTTTCCACAGCAAGACAGTGACTACAGGAGGGAGCAGGGCTACTCAGTCAGGAGCACAGAGGGGAGTCAGGAGGGGGAGAGAAATGTGTTGGGAGTCAGGCCGAGGAGAGAGGGATGGGGGGGAGTGGGGTGACAACTCGTCAACTGGGGAAACGTGAACTGAAGCCCACACCGGCCCCCAATGGCCCCTCAGGTCACACCAAGCACTCTGTAACCCTCCTCTATCTCCCTCCATCTGTCCTCCTCAGCTGCCAGGGTGCTTCGGACATCTCCCTCCTCTCTCGGTCTCTCCTCAGATGTATGTATCTCTTTCCCATCTGGCATGTGTGGAATATGTGTGGATCTGTGTGTGTGCATACAGCATGTAAATGTGTGTGTATATGAGAACTGTCGTGGCACACTTGGGGACTGGTTTCACCCCCATCCTCCCACCCCGTGACACACACTTCTCCCGCCATTCTCCCCCCACTGAATATTAACATGGAATATGCTGAAATTGCCAAGGTGTGTGAGAGGCATGCAGAACCATGGGCACACACACACACGGACGGATTCAGGCCTGGATACAGAATGTACAGTAGATACCACGCACAGCAAGGGGCTGTACTGCCTATTCCACACACAGCAGGCAGACAGAGAGCACACATAATGCTCACATGCAGTACACACACACACACACACACACACACACACACACACATAGCCGGCACGAAAAAGAAAACTAGTCCATCTTGAATTCTCATTGTTCAATTGTTATTTTAAACTGGGTGGTTCGAGCTCTGAATGCTGATTGGCTGACAGCCGTGGTATATCAGACCGTATACCACAGGTATGACAAAACACTTATTTTTACGGCTCTAATTATGTCGGTAACCCGTTTAAAATAGCAATAAGGCACCTCTGGGTTTGTAGTATATGTCCAATATACCATGGCTAAGGGCTGTACCCAGAAGAACAGCCCTTAGCCGTGGTATATTGGCCATATACCACACCCCCTCGGGCCTTATTGCTTAAGTAACACACACACACACACACACACAATATGAAGTGCATTTCCTTTACCATTCACACTGCGTGCTGCTGTTGTTCGCACAGCAGCACGTAAGCACACGTTGCTAAGAGTACACGCAGCAACAGACACGTACATGTAGACAGAACAAAGCGAGCTGGAGCCGACAGACTCCTCAACCCTCCCAGTGAACACAGTACCGCACGTCAACACAAGGCATTAGCACGCTTGGGCGTTTTGCCATTTCATGGCAAGCAGCAGGTTGTTGAATTATTTATAGCGTGTCTGTGTGTCTGTGAGTGTGTCTGTGAGTGAGAGAGAGAGAACACTGAAACAGGAGAGAGAGAGAACACTGAAACAGGCTTTACGGATTCTGGGCCTGTAACCATATGCGGCACGCTGAATTTGGTGAAAGTGCCTGAACACACACACGGAGAGTCCAAACCAACACGCACGGCGCCCCGTTGAATACACGTAGGAGCTTCAATGTGCACAACACGCCACAAACACTGAGCGCACAACACCGCAAATGACCATCAGCACGGCAGAGCCGACGCACGACAAAGCGTGCTCAGACACAGCGCACGGAAACGCCTTTGTGGGCGAAACAAACTGAAGACGCTCGGAGCACACGACACAAGTTCAAGTGCGTACATATCCCAACGCACAGAGGACTCGTGTTAAATACACAGAAATGGTGGTGTTTAAAAAGGTCACACAAGCTATATACAGAGCGCTAGGCATTAGTGTGGACGCTGCTTCAAAACTGCCCCCCCCCCATAACAAACACACAGCGATGACAATCCCATGGGGCACCTCAGTAATTATCTCCATGTCGTTTTGTGCACGGCGCCAAGGACCTGAAGGGGAATCTTCTTGGCCCAAGACATGATCCGGACAGAAAAGCGCACTACGAAACACAGCCACATAAAAAGGTCAATAGTGTAATTCCTTTAAAACAAGAATGGGGACTACACTTTAAACCCAGGAGATGTAGGATACAGAGACCCATATGGCAGTTTGTGGGGACTCATGAAAATGTGTGGTAAGACATTGGTAACCCACAGACATGCCCATTGAGTAACAGGTGTTGCTTCAAATGGGCTTGCAGACTATGCCGAATTCAGTCAGTCGGACCCCCAATGTGAGAAAATTGAAATGTTAAGGTGCTTCCAAAACAATGTAACTACAGTCCTTTGAATAAATATGAACATGTCATACAGTTAAGACTGTTTAATTTTGTCACTTCAACACAAGGCCTGTTTTCTTTAGTATTTAGCCCTAGGGCACGTGTCAAACTCATTCCACAGAGGGCAGTAAAAGACAGTACTGTGCAGCCGTCTTCATCGACCTGGCCAAGGCTTTCGACTGGCAATCACCATATTCTTATCGGCAGACTCAGTAGCCTCGGTTTTTCTAATGACTGCCTTGCCTGGTTCACCAACTACTTTGCAGACAGAGTTCAGTGTGTCAAATCGGAGGGCATGTTGTCCGGTCCTCTGGCAGTCTCTATGGGGGTACCACAGGGTTCAATTCTCGGGCCGACTCTTTCCTCTGTATATATCAATGATGTTGCTCTTGCTGCGGGCGATTCCCTGATCCACCTCTACGCAGACGACACTATTCTGTATACTTCTGGCCCTTCCTTGGACACTGTGCTATCTAACCTCCAAACGAGCTTCAATGCCATACAACACTCCTTCCGTGGCCTCCAACTGCTCTTAAACACTAGTAAAACCAAATGCATGCTTTTCAACCGTTCGCTGCCTGCACCCGCACGCCCGACTAGCATCACCACCCTGGACGGTTCCGACCTAGAATATGTGGACATCTATAAGTACCTAGGTGTCTGGCTAGACTGCAAACTCTCCTTCCAGACTCATATCAAACATCTCCAATTCAAAATCAAATCTAGAGTCGGCTTTCTATTTCGCAACAAAGCCTCCTTCACTCACGCCGCCAAACTTACCCTAGGAAAACGGACTATCCTACCGATCCTAGACTTCGGCGATGTCATCTACAAAATAGCTTCCAATACTCTACTCAGCAAACTGGATGCAGTTTATCACAGTGCCATCTGTTTTGTTACTAAAGCACCTTATACCACCCACCACTGTGACCTGTATGCTCTAGTCGGCTGGCCCTCGCTACATGTTCGTCGTCAGACCCACTGGCTCCAGGTCATCTACAAGGCTATGCTAGGTAAAGTGCCGCCTTATCTCAGTTCACTGGTCACGATGGCAACACCCACCCGTAGCACGCGCTCCAGCAGGTGTATCTCACTGATCATCCCTAAAGCCAAAACCTAATTTGGCCGCCTTTCCTTCCAGTTCTCTGCTGCCTGCGACTGGAACGAATTGCAAAAATCTCTGAAGTTGGAGACTTTTATCTCCCTCAACAACTTTAAACATCTGCTATCTGAGCAGTAACCGATCGCTGCAGCTGTACATAGTCCATCGGTATATAGCCCACCCAATTTACCTACCTCACCCCCATACTGTTTTTATTTATTTACTTTTCTGCTCTTTTGTACACCAGTATCTCTACTTGCACATGATCATCTGATGATTTATCACTCCAGCGTTAATTTGCTAAATTGTAATTATTCGCTCCTATGGCCTATTTATTGCCTACCTCCTCATGCCTTTTGCACACAATGTATATAGATTCTCTTTTTTTTCTTTTTTTCTCTACTATGTTATTGACTTGTTTACTCCATGTGTAACTCTGGGTTGTTGTCTGTTCACACTGCTATGCTTTATCTTGGCCAGGTCGCAGTTGCAAATGAGAACTTGTTCTCAACTAGCCTACCTGGTTAAATAAAGGTGAAAAAAAATAATAATAAAGGGCCGAGTGTCTGCGGATTTTTCGCAGAATTACTTGAATTAAGGTCGCTAATTAGTAAAAGACTCCCTTCACCTGGTTGTCTAGGTCTTAATTGAAAGGAAAAACCAAAAACAGAAATGAGTTTGACACGTGTCCTAGAGGATTATCATGCACAGTAGTCCTGATCTTATTTTCTTTTTACAATACTTCAAAAAATATCCACAGTGAATAAGGAACATACGCTTTTTTCAATTTTCGCCTAAAATGTCATACCCAAATCTAACTGCCTGTAGCTCAGGACCTGAAGCCAGGATATAGATATTATTGATACCATTTGAAAGGAAACACTTAGAAGTTTGTGGAAATTTGAAATTAAAATGTAGGAGAATAACACATTAGATTTGGTAAACAAAAAAAACATGCGTTTTCAAAAATCTTGAAATGCAAGAGAAAGGCAATTATATAATATTGGAGTTTAGCCACAATTTAGATTTTGGCCACTAGTTAGCAGCAGCGTATGTGGACATTTTCAAGTGAAGCATTGCAATACGTCACAATTTTTTTATCAAGCCTGCCCAAATGTGCCAAATTGGTCAATTGATACATTTAGAGAACTATAGAGAACACACAAAAATTATATGGATAATAAAACGTGCTTACTCCCAGGAATGTCATACATGATGGAAAATTAGCTTCCCCACAGAAAAGACACTAACCTTCATACATCTAGATGGCCAGGTGTGGTGGGTGTGGGGCCAGAAACAGCAGAGGTTCAAACTTTAGAACCCAGTTCCTACATTTGAATATCAAAATGTATTTTATCAAACAAAACTACACTACATTTTATCTCTGGGACCCTCAAGATGACAAATCAGAGCAAGATTACTGAATGTAAGTACATTATTTACCTTCAGAAGTGAATGTATCAAACCAAGTGCCATGATAAAAGTTTAGTTGTTGTGCACTCTCCTCAAACAATAGAATGGTATTTTTTCACTGTAATAGCTACTGTAAATAGAACAGTGTAGTTAGATGAACAATCATTTAAGCTTTCTGCACATATAAGACATGTCTATGTCCTGGAAAGTTGGATGTTACTTACGTCATTCTAGTCACATTAGCGCACATTAGCAACAAACGTCCCGGTATAGGGTTTTCTTTTAACAATAGTCACTTTTGAGGAGTTATTTTCTATGCTACAGGAAGTGTTACTTTTACCAAGAAGAACTTACAAACGGAATAATTCAAGGTAAAAAGGAGTTGGAGATGGATGAAATTAAGCAAAAATAAATCAAATTGTACAGGATGCGAACAGGTGACTGATGTTTCGACGTCAAGCTGACGTATTCCTCAGAGTGACCTGACCTTTGCACTTTGCTCCTATTTATAGCCTAGTGGCTCATTGAGACACAACAACGTAAAAAAGAATCCTGTTTCAAGCTAAATGGCCAATTACAGCATCAAATAATAAGAGAAATAGCACGTGTCAAAATATACATAGGCCTGTAAATCCAGAAACACAGAGACCCCCCAAAAAATCAGGGCAACAACATTATAGGAGGCAACAACATCCTCGTTTAGCCCCTTTGGATCCACAATGTGTAAGATGTGTTGTCAGAATGCCTCGGTGTTAGTTAATGTATGATGTCATGTCCTCTTGGTGAAATGTGGATGTGTTCTATGGCGGCAAAGAGCAGGGAGGAAGGTGAGCCATGGTTGGCGTCGATACAGTGTCGCAAAAGCATAGTCCATGTTTTATCTTGAATAGCAGCCTTATGTTCCGCGATGTAAAGTTTCGATGCTCGTTTGGTTTGGCCAATACAAGCAGCCCCCTCAGATTCATTTGAGCATGTACAGTGCATTTGGAAAGTATTCAGACCCCTTGACTTTTTCTACATTACAGCCTTATTCTAAAATGGATTAAATCGTTTTTTCCCCCTTTATCAATCCACACACACAATACCCCATAATGACAAAACAAAAATAGGGTTTTTAAAAATGTTTGCAAATATATATTTTAAAAAACTACTTAAATATCACATTTACGTAAGAATTCAGACTCTTTACTCAGTACTTTGTTGAAGCACCTTTGGCAGTGATAACAGCCTCGAGTCATCTTGGGTATGATGCTACAAGCTTGGCACACTTTTACTTGGGGAGTTTCTCCCACTCTTCTCTGCAGATCCTCTCAAGCTCGGTCATGTTGGCTGGCGAGTGTCACCGCACAGCTATTTTCAGGTCTCTCCAGAGATGTTCAGCTCTGGCTGGGTCACTCAACGACATTCAGAGACTTGTCCTGGAGCCACTCTTGCATTGATTTGGCTGTGTGCTGAGGGACATTGTCCTGTTGGAAGGTAAACCTTCGCCCATTCTGAGGCCCTGAACGCTCTGGAGCAGATTTTCATCAAAGATCTCTCTGTACTTTGCTCCGTTCATCTTTCCCTTAATCCTGAATAGTCTCCAAGTCCCTGCCGCTGAAAAACATCTCCACAGCATGATGCTGCCACCACCATGCTTCACCATAGGGATGGTGCCAGTTTTCCTCTAGATGTGACGCTTGGCATTCAGGCCAAAGAGTTCAATCTTAGTTTCATCAGACCAGATAATCTGTTTCTCATGGTCTGAGAGTCCTTTAGGTGCCTTTTGGCAAACTCCAAGTGGGTTGTCTTGTGCCTTTTACTGAGGAGTGGCTTCCGTCTGGGCACTCTACCATAAAGGCCTGATTGGTGGAGTGCTGCAGAGATGGTTGTCCTTCTGGAAGGCTCACCCATCTCCACAGAGGAACTCTGGAGCTCGGTCAGAGTGACCATCGGGTTCTTGGTCACCTCGCTGACCAAGGCCTTTCTCCCCCGATTTCTCAGTTTGGCTGGGCGGCCAGCTCTAGGAAGAGTCTTGGTGGTTCTAAACTTGTTCCATTTAAGAATTATGGAGGAGGCCACTGTGTTTTTGGGGACCTTCAATGCTGCAGACATGTTTTGGTATCCTTCCCCATATCGGTGCCTCGACACAATCCTGTCTCGGAGTTCTACGGACAATTCCTTCGACCTCATGGCTTGGTTTTTGCTCTGACATGCACTGTCCACTGTGGGACGTTATATAGACAGGTGTGTGCCTTTCCAAATCATATCCAATCAATTTAATTTACCACAAGCAGACTCCAATCAAGTTGTAGAAACATCCAGGATGATCAATGGTGACAGGATGGACTGGAGGTCAATTTCAAGTCTTATAGATAAGGGTCTGAATATATGTTTATGTTTATCATTTTTAATACATTTGCAAACATTTCCAAAAACCTGTTTTCACTTTGTCATTATGGGGCACTGTGTGTAGATTGATGAGGAAAATGTTTTATTTAATACATTTTTAGAATAATTTGTGGTGCAACAATTAATTAAGCTTTATTTTTTGTATTTTGTCACACACCTGTTGTCACACACCTGTTCTCGCATGGTAAAAAAAAAAAAAAAACGTTAGTATTGGTCGTATTGTCACAATGAACACATTGTCCACACTTGTAATTGCCAGTGGATGGGCATGGGAGCCAAGTCACACGCTTCTTGGTAGCTGCATGCTGTGCATAACGGAATCGGCCTGATTGCCTCCATTTGTTTCTGTAGTGCGCTCAATGTTGTTAACTCTAGTAGGTCTGGATCACTTGAGGATGTTCCAATACAATGGATTTGACGCGACCGACACATGGGCTGTACTCCTTGGAAAAACACAAACGTGGGGGCATTCCCCCCCCCCCCCGGTTTCTATTAGTGCCAGGGAGTAGATGTTCAGTCTCCCTAGCAAGGGTATAGATAGGCCTGTTCAATGACACTCTTATCATACCCGCCTTGCAGGAACCTGGTGCACATATGAATTTAATTAAAGCCATTGTGTGTACAGTATTGTACCCCACAAGGCTATTGTATCTATAGACAGCGCATGGAGTATAACATTAACCAGATCCCGATCACACTCCTATCACATTGAATTAGACTGAATAGATTGGGCCTCAAATTGAAATAAAGCATTGTGTAGGCTATTGTATAGCATTAACAGAGTATGGCATTAACAGAGAGATAAAGATCCCCGTTGCACTCGTCGCTCCATTTAATTTCCCTCTGGCCTGAAGGTCTTTCTCCCTCCCTCCTCTTTATGGGTGACAAACTGCGAGACGCTTGCGCTGCCAGGCGAGTGTCGAGACTGGCGACCCAGGGGGAGTCAGGCAGCCAGAGAGCCAGGCCGTACAGATGGCATCCCAAGACAGACAGAAGCCACCGCATATATCACAACACTGACGCCAGTGTAGTAGCTAATAGGCCTTAGGGCATAATAACGAGGGTACGAGGCGGGTACAATGGAAAGGGTAGAAATGACATTAAAATATGTTTTTACCCGTGCTGCCACCCAGTCATGGGGACAACAGGTCATGAATTGTGGATAGAGGCATGGTTAGACTTTCCTATTAGTCACTGTGTTAGAGGGGAGGAAGGAGACAGTCTGCTCTCAGTGCAGACAGTCATGAGATGTAGATCTGTGGGAGGGGGGGGGGGGGTGAGAGGGAGAGTGCGAGAGTGCGAGAGCGCGAAGGGAAGACCGAGAGACAGAGAGAAAGATGTAAGAGAGAAATTAAATGGGCGTTTCTGTACCTAAAACAAGACAAAGCAATAGGAATCGACAATGAAACCGAGACACGAAAGGCCAACAATTCTTTGAATGGATCTTCGCCAAGGCACGCGGCTCCGCATGGGTGCCCATTACCCAGGAGTCAGTGCTTTGAGACCGCGGGGCCGGACCGCCCACTCAGGCTTTCGAGTGTAATCAGGCCGAGTAGGTGAGCCACGCTCGCCCGCCGTCTCTACTCGTCAGGCTAATGCAAATGGATGGATGGATGGACGGCGTCCCAGACGGGTGATAGAATGAAGGAGTGACAGCTGGGTCAACAGCAGGGAGGGAAGAATAGAGAGAGAGATGGAGGGATGGGAGTCATAGGATGGACTGGTTTATTAAGACGGTAAAGATGGTTAAAGTTAGTGGCAAGATGTCTCCATGTGTCCTGAGGGAAGAGCCCCCAAGAACCGTAGCAATGATAAACTGGATTCTGTTAGTGAGCCTGCCGTGTGAGAGGGAGGGACGGTGTGGGTGTATGTGTGCGTGAGACAGAGAGCTAGAAAAGACAGAAAGAAAAGGAAATGGAAAGAGGAAGAGAAAGAGAGAATGTGTGTGTATACTGTACGTGTGTGTGTGTGTGTGTTAACCAAATAAAGATAGTGGAGATGGATTGAGTGATGTGAAAGCGGATATGAGACTCTATTATATCACCCTCACGTTCGCCGGGCTAAGCCGGTCGGCGAGACGAAGACGGAGGGGATGAAAGACAAATGAAACTGATATCCCGGGTGAAGATGTTCTCAGTAAGATCCTGACAATGAGATATGATCTGTCGGCTGGAAGAGAGATGGAGAGGGGATAGACGGACATGACAATGCCCCGGTCTTCAAAATGAGAAAGCGAGTGAGCGTGTTCAAGGAGGTAGACGGATGGATAGTTGGAGAAAATGAGAGAGGGAAATACAAGACATGAGGCAATATGGTGAGCTGCACATAGACGAGTTGTGTGAGTCTGTGACTGATACACAGAGTAAGGTGACGGGAGAGAGGTGATGATGAAGGGAGCGAATGAAAAGAGCGATATGAAAGACAGGTGAAAAGATGAGGAAAGAAATGAGATGAGAGCTATATGAAAGAGGAGAGTGGACTGAGGGGTTGAGTGGCTATTCATCATGCACTGAATAGATGGGTAAATATTTGAGGAATGAAAAGGCTTCTCTCCCACTCTCCTTCTTGCTCTCTCTCAGATGGAAAGGTATAGGATAAACAAACCAAGCTGTTTTTGTTCAAACTAATCCTCAAATTCTGTAGAAGATGATATTGATTTTCAACAAACAAATGCAAAGGCATTCACACACAAAAAAAAAAAAATGTAAAGGTATTCCCACAAAAATGATAACAGGCATTCCCGCATACTGTAGAAACATTCTGTTCAACAGAGTAAATCCAATGAGACAAACACACACACTATACGCACACACGCAATCATCCAGCCACACACACACACACACAAAATCATCCAGCCACACGCACGCGCACGCAATCATCCAGCCACACGCACGCGCACGCAATCATCCAGCCACACGCACGCAATCATCCAGCCACACGCACACCCAATCATCCAGCCACACGCACACCCAATCATCCAGCCACACGCACACCCAATCATCCAGCCACAAGCACACCCAATCATCCAGCCACACGCACACCCAATCATCCAGCCACACGCACACCCAATCATCCAGCCACACGCACACCCAATCATCCAGCCACACGCACACCCAATCATCCAGCCACACGCACACCCAATCATCCAGCCACACGCACACCCAATCATCCAGCCACACGCACACCCAATCATCCAGCCACACGCACACCCAATCATCCAGCCACACGCACACCCAATCATCCAGCCACACGCACACCCAATCATCCAGCCACACGCACACCCAATCATCCAGCCACACGCACACCCAATCATCCAGCCACACGCACACCCAATCATCCAGCCACACGCACACCCAATCATCCAGCCACACGCACACCCAATCATCCAGCCACACGCACACCCAATCATCCAGCCACACGCACACCCAATCATCCAGACACGCACACCCAATCATCCAGACACGCACACCCAATCATCCAGCCACACGCACACCCAATCATCCAGCCACACGCACACCCAATCATCCAGCCACACGCACACCCAATCATCCAGCCACACACACCTAATCATCCAGCCACACACACAAACACATCTACACACAGATCTACGCAAACACATCTACACACATCAATCACCCATCCCACTCCACACACACTCCCACCACTCATCTCATCTTTGATTCCCTCTGCAAAGATGATGATTAGAAGAAAACACAACCCCGGGATATCAGCCCAGAACGTACAGAAGTGCGTCATTTTCCCCTCTCTTTCTTCTCTTTGGTTAGGATCTAGAGGAAGTAGCGCAACTCTAGAGTGGGAGCTGCCTGTTGGGAATCGTGCTGGCGGGGGAAAGCGCTGGATTAAACATTGAATGATCTGCAGAATGCCCGGAGCCACGCACATAACACACACAATCACGCGCACACCCTCCACTTCACATTAAAATCATTTCCGTTTCGCAGATCTATTCTTAGGCGCTAGAATACCCACTTCCTCCTTCCCAACACTCATAAAGCAGCAGTAGAATGCTGGAGAACCAGAGGCCCTGTTGAATAGCTCTCCTAAGAACGAGTCACCAATCTTCTCCATTACCGACCCTTCTTACAACGCCAATTAACCATGCCTGGATCTACGGGACGCCATGGAAACAGGGTTATTGTTTACTTAAGTGGAGGGAATAGAGCGCTATGCTACTAAGCGGTAGGTAGCCTAGCGGCTACAGCGCAGGGCCAGTAACCAGTGCCTCTGGGGTGTCATACTAAACTCTGTAGATAACAAAAATATCTTGGTGAATAAATAATTCAAGCTAACTGGGGGACAGAATATACGTTGAACGGTACACTAAAGATCGTGTTCTGGATGGGGGAGAAAGCATCATGGCTGTGGATTTAAAGTGGAGCTCCGCAGCTCAAACAATAACTAAGCAGGCACCCCACCACTGTTTTGGTAAACAGCTGAGGGATGGGGTTGGATAAATATAACCACTTGTTTCCAATTACACAAGCTTATGAACTATATATACAAAGCTTCAAATTATTGGAGTCGGCCATTTCAGCAACACAACAGGTGTATAAAAATCGAGCATACAGCCATGCAAATCGCCATTGACAAACCTTGGCAGAGGAATGGCCTTACTCAACACGGCACCGTCATAGAACGCCACCTTTCCAACAAGTCAGTTCGTCCACTTTTTGCCCTGCTAGAGCTGTCCCCAGGCAACTGTAAGTGCTGTTCTTGTGAAGTGGAAACGTCTAGGAGCAACAACGGCTCAGCCGCAAAATGGTAGGCCACACAAGCTCACAGAACCGCCGAGAGATAAAGCGTGTAAAAATAGTCTGTCCTCGGTTGCAACACTCACTACAGAGTTCCAAACTGTCTCTGGAAGCAACATCAGCATAAGAACTGTTCATAGGGAGCTTCACGAAATGGGTTTCCATGGCCGAGCAGCCCCACACAAGCCTAAGATCACCATCGCCAATGCCAATGCTCGCCGCCTTTCAACTCTAGAGCAGTGGAAACGCGTTATCTGGCAGTCCGACGGACAAATCTGGGTTTGGCGGATGCCAGGAGAACGCTACCTGCCCGAATGCATAGTGCCAACTGTAGTTTGGTGAAGGAGGAATAACGATCTGGGGGTGTTTTTCATGGTTCGGGCTAGACCCCTTAGTTCCAGTAAGGGGAATCTTAACACTACAGCATACAATGACATTCTAGACGATTCTGTGCTTCCAACTTTGTGGCAACAGTTTGGGGAAGGCCTTTTCCTATTTCAGCAATACAACGCCCCTGTGCACAAAGCGAGGTCCATACAGAAATGGTTTGTCGAGATTGGTGTGGAAGAACTTGACTGGCCTGCACAGAGCCCTGACCTCAACCCCATCGAACACCTTTGGGATGAATTGGAGCGCCGACTGTGAGCCAGGCCTAATCACCCAACATCAGTGCCCGACCTCACTAATGCTCGTGGCTGAATGGAAGCAAGTCCCTGCAGCAATGTTCCAACATCTAGTGGAAAACCTTCCCAGAAGAGTGGAGGCTCTTATAACAGTAAAGGGGGGGAACAATTTCATATTATTGCCCATGATTTTGGAATGAGATGTTCAACGAACAGGTTTCCACATACTTTTGGTCATGTAGTGTATTTTGGGTTACGACAGTTGAACTAAGCTCACAAGGCTCATAAGTTATATTCTTCAAGAATCACTGGGTATATATCATTAATTGAATAAGTCAAAAATGGATGCAGCAATCACAGATTGACCCTTTAAATAATATCATTTAAATTTTAAATGAAAGATGTTCTTGATGGGGGAGAAAAGTATATAAAATGATAGTGGATTTAAAGATGCCTATCACTTCGCAGCCTACATAAAAAGGCTTCGAGAACTGGTGGACTCTGACCATCATTTCACAGGGAACGATGGGGACCAGAGAAGCGATGGTGCAGTGGTGTGTTCCAGAGGTGTCAGTGTTATCTTCACAAGCCAGAGAGAGAAGAGAAAGAGAGAGCAGCCGTCTGGTATCTCTCCCTCTGCTTTTGTCACCGCCGTGCAGAGAGCCAAACCGAAGATGACATGTCCGGTCTCCAAGTGCCCACGTTCAACCTCCTCTCCTTGGCTCAGTGTCACTTCCCTGGTTATACATTCTGAACCTTGTCGTTGCAGTTAGCGAGCCGGCGCTATCCATTACCCACTGTCCTGGGATCAGTTAGGATTAGCTACTTTAACTTGCATAACATCACATACCAAC
Organism: Salvelinus alpinus; assembly: GCF_045679555.1. Classification (NCBI taxonomy): domain Eukaryota; kingdom Metazoa; phylum Chordata; class Actinopteri; order Salmoniformes; family Salmonidae; genus Salvelinus; species Salvelinus alpinus. The sequence continues at coordinate 10,063,659 of NC_092111.1, forward strand.
TGGTGACCACGTTATGGGTGGTAGGTAGATGCTGATTCTAGATCAGCTGGAAACACGTTGACTCCTGTTGCTAACATAGCCTTATCAAAAGCTGCTGTAGCGAGGTGCGCTCGCCGAGTTCTCCCTCGTGCTCGGGTTCACACGTACAACGACACACCCGCGAGTGTGAAAAGGCACAGCTGACTAAGTCACGAGGCTTTTCTTAAGAAACCTGCGTTCTAATAAATAACAGTGAGTGTGATCTTCACACATTGTATCACACATTGCTGTAGGTTTTCCCTGGCAGCTGCTGCACATGGAGTCGGTACTGGTACTCCCTGTATAGGGCGGCAGGTAGCCTAGCGGTTAAGAGCGTTGGGCGAGTAACCGAGAGGTCTCTGGTTCAAATCCCCAAGCTGACTAGGTGACTGAGCAAGGCACTTAACCCTACTTGCTAATTACTGGACGTTGCTTTGGAAATATGCAAATAACCCCGTTATTTTTACTCCTTATTGCTATTCGTTATTCACTGTGTAATTATTCCTCACTATTTACATGTCATTTCCACCTTTAACTCTGCATTGTTGGAAAAGGACTCATAAATAAGCATTGCACTGTTAGTCCACACTGGTTTGCCCCTTTTACGTTGCCCCTTTTACGTTGCAATCCCTGATGTCTCTCTGGAATGTTACCCGTGCTCGGATTTCATCAACCTTATTGTCAAGAGACTGGACATTGGCGAGTAGTATGCTAGGGAGTGGAGCGCGATGTGCCCGTCTCCGAAGCCGGACCAGGAGACCGCTACGTTTGCCCCTTTTACGGCGTCGCGTAGGGTCGCCGGCTGGGATCAGATCCATTGTATTGGGTGGAAGGCAAAACACTGGATCCGTTTCGGGAAAGTCATATTCCTGGTAGGAACGATGGTGAGTTGACGTTAATCGTATATTCAGTAGTTCCTCCCGACTGTATGTAATGAAACCTAAGATCACCTGGGGTACCGATGTAAGAAATAACACATAAAAAAACAAAATACTGCATATTTTCCAAGGAACGCGAAGCGAGGCGGCCATCTCGGTCGGCGCCGGAAGTTGAAAAACAGCTGGTTTCTTCACGCATCGCGCCGACAGAAACAAACATCTTTCTGGTAAGAAGAGGGGCGGGGGGGTATGCCTTATGATTAACGAGACGTGGTGTGATCATCATAACAACACACAGGAACTCAAGTCATTCTGTTCACCTGATCTAGAACTCCTCACAATCAAATGTCGACCGCATTATCTACCAAGGGAATTCTCTTCGATCATAATCACAGCCGTATATATTCCCCCCCAAGCAGACACATCGATGGCCCTGAACGAACTTTATCTGACTCTTTGTAAACTGGAAACCACACACCCTGAGGCTGCATTCATCGTAGCTGGGGATTTTAACAAGGCTAATCTAAAAACAAAACTCCCTAAATTCTATCAGCATATCGATTGTGCTACCAGGGCTGGTAAAACCCTGGATCATTGTTATACTAACTTCCGCGACGCATATAAGGCCCTCCCCCGCCCTCCTTTCGGAAAAGCTGACCACGACTCCATTTTGTTGATTCCAGCCTACAAACAGAAACTAAAACAACAAGCTCCCGCGCTCAGGTCTGTTCAACGCTGGTCCGACCAATCTGATTCCACGCTTCAAGACTGCTTCGATCACGCGGATTGGAATATGTTCCGCATTGCGTCCAACAACAACATTGAAGAATATGCTGATTCGGTGAGCGAGTTCATTAGGAAGTGCATTGACGATGTCGTACCCACAGCAACGATTAAAACATTCCCAAACCAGAAACCGTGGATTGACGGCAGCATTCGCGTGAAACTGAAAGCGCGAACCACTGCTTTTAACCAGGGCAAGGTGACCGGAAACATGACCGAATACAAACAGTGTAGCTATTCTCTCCGCAAGGCTATCAAACAGGCTAAGTCCCAGTACAGAGACAAAATAGAGTCGCAATTCAACAGCTCAGACACAAGAGGTATGTGGCAGGGTCTACAGTCTATCACGGATTACAAAAAGAAAACCAGCCCCGTCGCGGACCAGGATGTCTTGCTCCCAGACAGGCTAAATAACTTTTTTGCCCGCTTTGAGGACAATACAGTGCCACTGACACGGCCCGCTACCAAAACCTGCGGGCTCTCCTTCACTGCAGCCGAGGTGAGTAAAACATTTACACGTGTTAACCCTCGCAAGGCTGCAGGCCCAGACGGCATTCCCAGCCGCGTCCTCAGAGCATGCGCAGACCAGCTGGCTGGTGTGTTTACGGACATATTCAATCAATCCTTATCCCAGTCTGCTGTTCCCACATGCTTCAAGAGGGCCACCATTGTTCCTGTTCCCAAGAAAGCTAAGGTAACTGAGCTAAACGACTACCGCCCCGTAGCACTCACTTCCGTCATCATGAAGTGCTTTGAGAGACTAGTCAAGGACCATATCACCTCCACCCTACCGGACACCCTAGACCCACTCCAATTTGCTTACCGACCCAATAGGTCCACAGACGACGCAATCGCAACCACACTGCACACTGCCCTAACCCATCTGGACAAGAGGAATACCTATGTGAGAATGCTGTTCATCGACTACAGCTCAGCATTTAACACCATAGTACCCTCCAAACTCGTCATCAAGCTCGAGACCCTGGGTCTCGACCCCGCCCTGTGCAACTGGGTCCTGGACTTCCTGACGGGCCGCCCCCAGGTGGTGAGGGTAGGTAACAACATCTCCACCCCGCTGATCCTCAACACTGGGGCCCCACAAGGGTGCGTTCTGAGCCCTCTCCTGTACTCCCTGTTCACCCACGACTGCGTGGCCATGCACGCCTCCAACTCAATCATCAAGTTTGCGGATGACACTACAGTGGTAGGCTTGATTACCAACAACGACGAGACGGCCTACAGGGAGGAGGTGAGGGCCCTCGGAGTGTGGTGTCAGGAAAATAACCTCACACTCAACGTCAACAAAACAAAGGAGATGATTGTGGACTTCAGGAAACAGCAGAGGGAGCACCCCCCTATCCACATCGACGGGTCAGTAGTGGAGAAGGTGGAAAGTTTTAAGTTCCTCGGTGTACACATCACGGACAAACTGAATTGGTCCACCCACACAGACAGCGTTGTGAAGAAGGCGCAGCAGCGCCTCTTCAACCTCAGGAGGCTGAAGAAATTCGGCTTGTCACCAAAAGCACTCACAAACTTCTACAGATGCACAATCGAGAGCATCCTGTCGGGCTGTATCACCGCCTGGTACGGCAACTGCTCCGCCCACAACCGTAAGGCTCTCCAGAGGGTAGTGAGGTCTGCAGAACGCATCACCGGGGGCAAACTACCTGCCCTCCAGGACACCTACACCACCCGATGTCACAGGAAGGCCATAAAGATCATCAAGGACAACAACCACCCAAGCCACTGCCTGTTCACCCCGCTATCATCCAGAAGGCGAGGTCAGTACAGGTGCATCAAAGCAGGGACAGAGAGACTGAAAAACAGCTTCTATCTCAAGGCCATCAGACTGTTAAACAGCCACCACTAACATTTAGCGGCCGCTGCCAACATACTGACACAACTCCAGCCACTTTAAAAATGGGAATTGATGGAAATTATGTAAAAATGTACCACTAGCCACTTTAAACAATGCCACTTAATATAATGTTTACATACCCTACATTACCCATCTCATATGTATATGTATATACTGTACTCTATATCATCTACTGCATCTTGCCATCTTTATGTAATACATGTACCACTAGCCACTTTAAACTATGCCACTTTATGTTTACATACCCTACAGTACTCATCTCATATGTATATACCGTACTCTATACCATCTACTGCATCTTGCCTATGCCGTTCTGTACCATCACTCATTCATATATCTTTATGTACATATTCTTTATCCCTTTACACCTGTGTGTATAAGGTAGTAGTTGTGGAATTGTTAGGTTAGATTACTTGTTGGTTATTACTGCATTGTCGGAACTAGAAGCACAAGCATTTCGCTACACTCGCATTAACATCTGCTAACCATGTGTATGTGACTAATAAAATTTGATTTGATTGTTTACAAAGCATGCGACAAATAACATTTGATTTGAGCTCGCAGGTGCTGTGACAACTGACAGCAAAACTGTTCACACAGATACAAATGTGAGTTTGACGAGAAACTGAGAGAACATTCAGGAGGTGGTGAACTGGACAGGATTTGCTCCCTGGCTGACTATCTGTCCATCCCACCGAGAGACTGGCCTGGAGAAAAGACGCTGTAGGCCATTTATCTGTCAATCTGTGTCAATCCATTCAGCCCGAGTGGCGCGGGAAAGGTGAGAGAGGGGTGTCAGGCCCCAGGGCGGTCCACAAAGGGCTCAATGGAAGACCCCCTGTGGCTGTCCACAGTTCTGCCGGTCTATTAATACCGGACAGCCAGAGCCATTAGTGGTCTTGTCAATATACTGTGGGCAGGGCAAGCAGGCCCGAACATAGTAGGCTATCAGGCGTTTCTGCTAGCCCTGCCCGGACACCCTCTGGTTAAGATCACAAGCCCCAAGGTAAATAACGAGCTACTAGGTCATGTGGGCGAGACACTTATTGACGAGTCGAGGAAAATCATTTCAAGCATTCCGCCTTCCAGTGCAATTTGATGGGCTACCTAGTACAAACAATGACATTCCACAAATAATACTACGGAAGAATGTGTTAGGCAGTTTATTTTACATTTCAGTTTCAATTTTATTTATAAAATCGCTCTCATTTCTAAAAATTATTTTCTAATTTGTCATGGAATTTTGACATGCCTGGGAATGCAGACATGCCCGTCTTCCATTCATACGTGGGGATAAAGGAACGTTTTAAATAAAGAAAAATTAGATGCATAGATGTGGCGGCCTACAAAATCCATAACAATTCACATTCTCACACACATAGGTCTCGTGAGGAAAAAAAGTCCAACAGTCACTGTTAAAAGACAAAAGGGGAACTAATAGAATAATATGCACCAACAAAAAAAAAAATGGAGTGTCAGCTAATGACATGATTTCACATTGAGGCAGAAAAACGACATCCCATTACTATGACATGTGGGACTACTTCAGTCGTTAATGTGCCCTGCTGCATTATTTAACATTCTGCCTGTATGCCCCGCCAAAAACAATTGGTGACAACCAAAGATTGTCTGAGGTACAGTAATTGTTTGTTGCTTGTCACAATCCCACCTTTCAAAGCCGTTACTAAGATTTACATGCCAGCAGACTTGAGGTAGATTGACTTTTGTAAAATATGACTCTAAAAACAAATCTTTATATATAAAAAAAAAAGGTTATTCTTTTCAGTACCGTTCCCTGAACTAAAACTAAGCCATTCGTGTCACAATCACCTGCATTAGGTCAACAAGGATAAAAGGCCTGAATGAAGAGGGATTGACAGAGTGCTGCAGAGAGGTGTAGTCAAGGCAACAGACGAGGACCTAAAGTGGACTCAGGAGGACCATAAATGTCTCGACTGCAGTCAAGAATTTGGCGGGGCAATGTAGTACCACAGGTTTGGCTGAATTAGCCACCTTATTTAAGTACATACATTTTTGGGGGATCTGCAGTCAACATACATCATCTAGCCCACATGTTGTGAACAACACACTCAGCGAACCATGAATGCATCTACTTGCATCTACTCAGTATTCTTTGCATGACAGTTACTCTCCGCTTATTACATCTCATTGTTTCACATCAATAACCCTATAGTTTCTCTAGCACTTTGGGTAACTACACTTGTCTAGATAGGATTGTTGTCGAAGCATGTGATAAATGTAACCGAACAGACCGTTCTCTGTGTAGTAATGAGAATCATTTCAGTTTTATAATAAGCTCGACCTAATCAACCGCAAGGGCCGAAGCGAAAACATTGTCGATATACATGTTACATATCAAATTCGCAGACGGATCATTACGCTGGCTGAACGTCACACATAACAGACTCAAATCATATTTAGAAATCCATCATACTTTAATAAACACCAGAATACAAAAATAATGTTGACAGGACGAACCGGAACGAAAGGTTCCAAATGAAAACACCCACACAGTCAGACGGTGATACAGAAGACATTGTTATTCTAGCAGCTTATAGTGAGAGACACAAACATCTTGGAATATAGGAGCATTTTAATATTATTCATATTCTCCAGGTCACCGTCCTGTCAATATTGTACACAACAACAACAAAACTGTAGAATTGACCAGAAAATATGAATATCTTGTTATACCAGCAGCTGGGCAGAACAGATGCACTAAGGTAACCACATCAATTAGTAATGCATGTAGCAAGTATGTTGGATTTATTTATACTTTGTACACAAGGGACACGGGGAATAATGCATGTGGTAAAACTGTGAATTTAAGGCTTTGTTTGGTGGTCTTGAGATTAGAGTCGGACAAGAATTGTAGGATGTCGTGACCCATTTATGCTTTTTAAAACCACCACCACCATCACCGCCCTTAGACAGGGCTGGTAATTGCATGCTAGAGACATCGCTTTTTATTCTGACATGGTCCTTAGAAGCTGTAGCACCACTTCCCACAGAGTGAAATTGGTACTTGTTTACTTCTAAAAACAGGGGAATGGAGAATCAAAGGTTTTAAGCCTCTGTAGAGAAAGATGTTGCCCCTCTGTTCATCTTAATCACAAGATGGAGAGTGATGGAGTCACAGGAGCCCAACCAGGAACAATCTTGCCCCCCCCCCGCGCTAATGGGAGGCATCGAACTCAAAGTGTGTGTCGGGTCAGGGAAATATAGTTTGTGTGAGAGAGAATTCTATGGGTGAAACAGCTCTGCATGGGTGTGTGATTATATGCTCTCGTGAGAGTTTATCCGTGGAAGGGAGCGAGAGAGCGTTTGTGTGGAAAAGATGGTCAGAGCAGATTGGAGATCAAGGCCCTCGATAATATACACCTCTACATAACAGCAGGCTACAAGATACATGCCTTGACACACATGTAATTACATTAAGGTCATTTGTACTCATTGGTTATCTTCCAACCATTTCCCATGAGAGTAGTCTGTGATACTTACCATTACCCACACTGCACTTATAAATAACATCTCTTAAGGGAGTATTGAAGATAAACACACTTCATTAAATGTATATCTTCCATCAAGATGTACACAACCAACACCTCACATAAGAACACTTATTTTCTTACTTCTAAAAGAAATGGATACCCATTCGCACAAAACATCATAAGGAAAACAGTTCATTTGAACACAGTGGTGATGATCTGATAATGTGATAGGAATCTGTGATTAGAGGTCGACCGATTAAATCGGCATGGCAGATTTCAAGTTTTCATAACAAATCGGTAATCGGCCTTTTTGGACGCCGATTATGGCCGATTACATTGCAATCCACGAGGAGACTGCGTGGCAGGCTGACCATCTGTTACGCGAGTGCAGCGTCAAAAGGACCTTGTGGCTGCAAGGAGCCAAGGTAAGTTGCTAGCTAGCATTAAACTTCTCTTATAAAAAAAACAATCAATCTTCACATAACTACACATGGTTGATGATATTACTAGGGTAACTAGCTTGTCCTGCGTTGCATATAATCAATGCGGTGCCTGTTAATTTATTATCGTATCACAGCCTACTTATATTTCACCAAACGGGGGATGATTTAACAAAAGCACATTCGCGAAAAATGTACCTAACCATAAACATAAATGCCTTTCTTAAAATCAATACACAGAAGTATATATTTTTAAACCTGCATATTTAGTTAAAATAAATTCATGTTAACAGGCAATATTAACTAGGGAAATTGTGTCACTTCTCTTGCGTTCAGTGCAAGCAGAGTCAGGGTATATGCAGCAGTTTGGGCCACCTGGCTCGTTGCGAACTGTGAACTAATTTACCAGAATTTTACATAATTATGACATAACATTGAAGGTTATGCAATGTAACAGCAATATTTAGACTTTGGGTTGCCACCCGTTCAATAAAATACAGAACGGTTCCGTATTTCACTGAAAGAAAAATTTTATTTTCGAAATGATCGTTTCCAGATTTGACCATATTAATGACCAAATGCTCGTATTTCTGTGTTTATTATATTAGAATTAAGTCTATGATTTAATATTTGATAGAGGAGTCTGACTGAGGGGCGGTAGGCAGCAGGCTCGTAAGCATTCATTCAAACAGCACTTTACTGCATTTGCCAGCAGCTTTTAGCAATGCTTGAGGCACAGCGCTGTTTATGACTTCCAACCTATCAACTCCCGAGATTAGGCTGGCAATACTAAAGTGCCTATAGGAACATCCAATTGTCAAAGGTATACGAAATACAAATGGTATAGAGAGAAATAGTCGACGCATCATCATTTCTATAATAACTACAACCTAAAACTTCTTAACTAGGAATATTGAACCACCAGCTTTCATATGTTTTCATGTTCCGAGCAAGGAACTTAAACGTTAGCTTTTTTACATGGAACATATTGCACTTCTACTTTCTTCTCCATCACTGTGTTTTGCATTATTTAAACCAAATTGAACATGTTTCATTATTTATTTGAGACTAAATAGATTATATTGATGTATTATATTAAGTAAAAATAAAAGTGTTCATTGTTCATTCAGTATTGTTGTAATTGTCATTATTATATATATATATATATATTTAAAAAATAATAATAATAAAAATTATTTACAAAAATACAAAACATACATTACATTTTTTTTAAACTGCCGATTAAATCAGGATTGGCTATTTTCTGGTCCTCCAATAAATCGGTATCGCCATTGAAAAATCATAATCAGTCGACCTCTATCTGTGATAAGAAAAAGCAAAGGAGAGGGAGTGGGTCACAATATTTACAGAGCAACGGCCCGGACACTAGTACCCAATCAAGTTTCCATCTGGCCGGGGTGGCACAGGAGACCACTCCAAAGGCCCTTTGAGCCAGTCCGGCTTCATTCCGGCTCCGCCAGTGTAATATTCATGTCCATGCGGGTCCCCGTGCTAAGCAGTTTCCTATCACCGTCCCCCAACCCCTTCATCAGTGAGGTTACTGTGCATGAAATGACAGATGAATGACTCAGAGATAGGCTTAGCCATCCATATGTATGACATTATGAAAAACAACTCCTGCATAACATTGGGCTATTGCACGGTGAATCAGCATGTGGGATATACACAACTCGAATCTGTACAATCACGCTACACACACCCTTGCACAATACACACACACACTAGTCAGCACACACACTCGGCCGCTACTTTAAAAAGTGAACGGCGCCAATCCGACAGTGGAACATACTGCGGGTGGGGTTAGCCCCTTAACTTCGTTCCAAGTCTGGCAGCGAGTCAATTTCGGTCAACTCAGAACTCGAAAACACATATGCCGGCCAGGCTTAGAACTAATGGGCCTCGCACATGGTCAGAAATATCCCCACACACAGTCACAGGCGTATTTTGTGTGTTACTGCCCCCTTAGAAGGCCCGGCAGAGATTTTCCCATTAACATACAGCAAAAAACAACTCAACTAAGCATTTCGCCCTGCTAAAATAATGATAATACTGTATTTTGAAGACAACAAGGCAGACGGTCGACCTCATAACACTTCATAACTCCTACTGTGTTCGGGAGCAAAACTTCGCAATTACAGCCGTATGTGCGGCTTGTCTTATTAATGCTTGGGCTTATCTGCATTTTTTTTTTTTTATTCACAAAAGCGCTCAATACCAGCCGGAAATCAGCCTCTCTCGCTCTATACCTCTACATGAGATAATGCGCAACACTTTTATGCTTCTTCTACTCCTGAATTAAACATGTGGGCTAGGAACAGCTTGTTCTGGTAAAAAAAAAAGGGAAATATTCCGCCTCCGGTCCCTCGAGCATCAGCGGCGAAACATTTCTTTACTATTAAATAGACGGTGCATTTATTGACTTGCCGGGGAAATGGAGTCCGCTTCCTTTTTTTAATTGGTCAAACTGACAGGCAGAGCAGGAGGTTCAGTTAGAGCTGGGTGTGCATGTCGATCTGTCGGTCTGTCTTGTACTATCGCTAGGCAGACTAGACGTGGCGCTGATCATTACAGGAGCTGGTTGGTCCCTCAGCGTGGAAGGCTAGTACAGCCTGGCACGGGGCCCAATACCCTGGGATGGTGCCAGCTGATCCGCTGCCCTTCGCTTAGCAGTGACGTTCCACCAACATGAACAGCCAACAGACAGTTGGAAAAACAAACTGATCTGGTCGCACCATTTCTCTCATCCAAACCCCAGCTCGGTCTACCACGTCGCTGGCCTCCCATATGTAAAAGAAAATAATGAAGAAAAAAGAAAGAAAGAAGGAAATGGAAGATGGAAACTGCCTGAGTCATTAACACCAACTGTGGTTCAACAAGGCCTGAAGGCCCAAACATCTTGACAATACAAAGACCATTTACGTAACACTGTGCTATGGAACGCCTGTGATGATGTACATTAAGACAACAAGTTACAGCTTTGTTCCTTGTCCTCCACACCGTGGTCCGCTGGAGGACGTCTTCAAGCAGTAGCCGTGGTTATGGAACGAGTGCGACCATCTATGAGCGCGTCTAAAAGTTTTACCATGAAGGCGACATTGAACGGTACATTTCCTTACCGAGAAAAAGTCTTAGTGTTTTGCAGTCCTGTGGATTAGTTGGCTACTAACGCAGTCACATGGTCATTCTTCACGTTTCACTTGCTAAGCTGAAATGGAGCAGTAAGCAGCATTGAAGATGAGTTACATTGTTACAATTTATTTTGGTAGACTGACTGACTTATCGAGATGTCTAGTCATTGACCAGCGCACTCAAGTTATCATTCTGCTTGTTCCTCAGTTACAGTTCAGTTTCAACGTCTTGTTTTGTTTCTGTAGTGATTTTTTGGGGTAAAATTACCATAAGCGTAGCATGTCTATTTAGTATGCAGGGGGAGGGGTGGTTGTTGGTGGTATCGTTCCAGAGAGGTGGTTGTTGGTGGACTCTCCACCCTGTCCTCAGCTCTCCCTCCTGGACCCTGTTGGTTGACCGCCCCTCTCTAGACGTAGATGGCAGTCCGGGAGATGACCGACCCATCCCGCTGTGACTCCATGTCGTCGTCGAGGTACATGCTGACCCCTCCCATCTCCTCGTTGTGCCGGTGGATGTGATAGGCTGGAACCATGCCCACGCTAAAGCTGTCGTAGCGCTCCTCTTCCTCCTCCAGGCTGTCGCCGAGGGCGTCAAATTTCCTGCGCTCCGCCTCGTCCATCTCGCTGCTCAGCAGGATGTCGTGGGCGGTGGGAGTGGAGCCTGGCGGGCCGTGGAAGTCGTTGACATTCTCCGCCAGCGCTCCGGGGTCGCTCTCGCGGTACGTATAGATGGGCCCGTTGATGTTGGCCCCCGTGCCTTCGTTCTTGTTGCCAGCTCCGCCGAAGAGGCGGGCTTTGTTCCCGTAGGCGCCAGGCTCTCCATTGCCGGGGTAACCGCGCCGTTGCCGGCGACTGCGGGTCACCAGGACAGCAATCAGCGAGATGACCAGCAGCAGGGCCAGCAGGCTGCCGATGATAGCCCCCGCCACCATGCCCACGTTGGACGGGTCCACTATGGCCTCTGAAAAGGGGGGAGGAGAGGAGCAAAAGGTAGAGGGAGAGACAAAAAAAATGGGGGGGTAGGAAAGAGGAGGTTGGTCGGTTTTTAAATGGGCCTCTTTCCATACGAGTAGTGTTGTTGTTCTGGTGCTCTCCTGGTGAGATGCGGTCAGTGAGGTGGTGGTGTCTCGATCAGTGTTGTAGCGATTTAACTGGGATTGATTCCTCCCCTTTAGTTGCAGGTTTTTTTTTTTTTGCAGCCCCCCGTTGCCCATTTCTACGGTCCTAGTACGGTTGGTGTGAGCCAAGTTTGAGCCGGTCCACTCTTGTTTCGGTAGAGAAACAAAAATGAGGAACACATTTTGTGACCCACGATGTGACGAATCCCGGGTCTGAGATTTTGACCGAGGCGTACATCGGGCACAACAACGCAGAGACGAGAGACAGGGAAAGAGACAGGAAAAGGGAAGTGAACTACAGAAGTGGTAATGACTAGCACACTGTGGTCATGCATGATGGAATTGAAAAATGGAACACGTCGACATACTGCTCTGCCCACCCCCACCCTCTCGCACCTAATGGGTCAGTTAGTTTAACCCCAGGCTATGAGCGCTCCCCCACTGTAAACCAGTCCAATGGAGGAAATAAACTCAGTCACACGAGGCTATAAGAGGCAGAAAGCCGCCTGCAGTTTGATCCATTCCAAAAACCAGACCCCATACAGGGCAGCTTGGAATGTCCTGCCAAGACAGAGGGCTAGGGAGATGCAAGGCCCTGATGTCCATATCTAAATCTGGGCATAGGGAGGTGAAAACATCAAAGCCACAGTACAGGGAGAAACAGGACAGGGGTAGTTAGGAGTCAGGACTAAATCAACCAGCAAGGGGTAATAAATGTCAAAATGATCACAGCGAGCTTATATCACCGCCTATATTACTGTCACTCAGAGATTAGGGGGAAAGAGCACAACAGCCGACCTGAACCATCTTTCCCTGTTTCAGCGAATCACAACTTTGCGAACAGGAAGAGATTCTCAGAACAGGAAAAAGGCAGGGAAAATAAAATGGATCTGGAATGGATGTTGAAAATAATGAGGAGTACAATTTCAGGTTCTTGCTGTAGGTAAAGTACAGGTAAAGTACCCATATGTATAGAACTGTAAATATCCAATAATATTTAAAAGGTTGACGCACTCAAGGCACTTAACGTGTCGAGAGGGAATGTACGGAGTCGAGCTGCCAGTGCTGTACAGTGTGAACTTTATCAACGGGGGTAAGAGCACCTTCTCAACCTCTGCATGCACGTTCACCTCAAATCTTCCGTCCCGTCTCCCCCCTCCCCTGAATAGCTCCAGCTGTTTTCATGACAATCTCAATCATTTCAATTCCAAGTAGTCTAGTCTGAAGCGACCGGGGCGTTTCTTCAATTCACCCCAATTCCCTCCCTCTCTTTCCGTTTTGGAAGCAGACAAAAACACGTATTTTTTTACTCCTCAGTTCTCTACAGCCCATTTAATCCCCCCCCCTCTCTCTGGAGACGCGAAAGTTTCTAAACCATTTATTTTGGAGAACGCCGGGCAGATGTGCTTAAACTAACACGCAGAGCTCTCCCTCACACACACACACACAGAATTTAATTGCGGTGCTCGCTCGTCCCCCTACAGAGGTGAGAAACGCTAGGAGGCATCCCCCACCTCACCCCGGTGAAATCCCCACCCTTAAGTCAATCTGCTTCCTCATTCACCAACGCCTTCTTCCCAGCTGCAGTCTCTACGCAGCAGTAACACCGTATTCACACAGTCGGCAAGCACTCTTAAGTGGCCTTGCTGGCTGCTGTGAGGATGCGTCGACAGCACACAACAAGGCGGGGGTGGACTAGCGTAGCGCCGAGGGCGCCCCTCCCAGTCTGACACGCCACCACAACAACGTAAGCTAGGAGTTAATGAAAAGAAACGACTGCATGGCGTGATCGTAAAATAAAAATGCATCCTGGAAAGCAGATGGGTGAAACTGGATCGGGTATTGATTTCCAGTGTTGGTGTCTGGCAGTATGTGGCTAGATGTAAACACACCGCATTTCATAGCTGCAAAGGATACACATCTTGTTAATGGCTATACTCTGCATACTGGATAATAGAAACTTTGAGAGGGTCCATCAACAAATATTATTGGGTTACCGTCTAAACACATCTGATGGTTTAGCTTACGGGCACATTATTTAGACGCCAATGCTACAGTACACGAGGCACACAATTTACACATTTGTTAGCACCCGTTTTGTCTTAAGACTCAATAAATTCATAACATGAATTTCTATTCTTAGATAAAGGACTCGGATTCTCAATCAGTTCTGCAACTACTGTACCAAGACTGCATTATACACAGACACATGTATTTCGAGACCAATTTTAAGTTAGACAAATCCTGCTGCGATGATTGAATCCAGACCTTGGCTGTTGATAGAGATCAACAAACCGACACACGGTGAATAGCAATGCTGCAATCTGCGTCAAAATGAATTATTCTGTGTTTCCATGAGTCATTCATGAGGGGAAGCTGAAGGGACAGAACAGGAAAGAGAGAGAGAAAAAGTAGTGTGTGGTTCCAGCTTCCTTCTTCCAGAACAGAGTGAGGAGGCCCAAAAGCTAGGGTAGAGGGGGAAGAGCAATCCTCAGTACTAGTCCTGAAGGATTTAGGGCACTCCGTCTTGCATTGACTACCCATTGATTAATGATGGGGGATTATTGAGACAGATAGTCATCTGATGTGCCATAGAGCTAACCCTCTGGCTAATTGAAAGGTAGCTTCATGACCCTGGAGGATTACAGAGGTATGCTCCTGCCTGAGGCTATGCAGATAGTGCAGCCTGTTTCTGCTGGGTCAGGCCAGAGGGCAGTTGCATTTACAAGCCTGAGAAAATGAGGGAAATGACAAAGCGCCAGGCACAAAATGGCAGGGTGTGAGCGGTTAATGCAACGGCAAAGCGTTCGGGCTTAGACTTTATCATTCAAATTGAAATGCAGCCGCTCACAGGCAAGGCAATCATTGCCCTTTGCTTGGGTCTGTTAGACGCCTGGCAGTGGAATGACAAATCAGGCATATCATTCTGTCGCTCTTTGACGTCAAACGGCTGAGGCAGAGCGGGATTGGAATTGGGGGGGGGGGGGGGGGGTCTCTCCTGAGAAAGTCTGGCTGCTACTGCAGGTAGTGTTGGTGGAGAACCTGACCACCAGAGTAAAATGGAAAATGTGGCCCAAGTTCAGTGAAGGAAGCACAAGGTGGTTGCTGACATTTGAATGAAAGTCAAACAAAGTCTTCCTGACTAGTAAGTAATGAACCTCACATTTCTATCAGAAATATTTAGGAGATATACGGTGCATTCAGAAAGTATTCAGACCCCTTGACCTTTTCCACATTTTGATACGTTACAACCTTATTCTAAAATGGATTAAATGAAATGTTTTTTCATCATCAATCTACACAGAATACCCCATAATGACAAACAGCCTTTTAGAAATGTTGGCAAATTTATAAATAAATAAAAAACAGAAACACCTTTTTTACATAAGTAGTCAGACCCTTCGCTATGAGACTCGAAATTGAGCTCAGGTGCGACCTGTTTCCATTGATCATCCTTGAGATGTTTCTACGACTTAATTGGAGTCCACCTGTAGTAAATTCAATTGATTGGACATGATTTGGAAAGGCACACACGTCTATATAAAAAGGTCCCACAGTTGAGAGTGCATGTCAAAGCAAAAACCAAGCCATGAGGTCGAAGGAATTGTCCGTAGAGCTTCGAGACAGGATTGTGTCGAGGCACAGATCTGGGGAAGGGTACCACAACATTTCTGCAGCATTGAAGGTTCCCAAGAACACAGTGTCCTCCATCATTCTTAAATGGAAGAAGTTTGAAACCACCAAGACTCTTCCTAGAGCTGGCTGCCTGGCCAAACTGAGCAATCGGGGGAGAAGAGCTTTGGCCAGGGAGGTGACCAAGAACTCGATGGTCTCTGACAGAGTTTCAGAGTTCCTCTGTGGAGATGGGAGAACCTTCCAGAAAGACAACCACCTCTACAGCACTCTACCAATCAGGCCTTTATGGTAGAGTGGCCAGACGGAAGCCACTCCTCAGTAAAAAGGCACATGACAGCCCGCTTGGAGTTTGCAAAAGGCACCTAAAGGACACTGACCATGGGAAACAAGATTCTCTGGTCTGATGAAACCAAGATTGAACTCCTTGGCCTGAATGCCAAGCGTCACATCTGGAGGAAACCTGGCACCATCCCTACGGTGAAGCATGGTGGTGACAGCATCATGCTGTGGGGATGTTTTTCAGTGGAAGGGACTGGGAGACTAGTCAGGATCGAGGGAAAGATGAACGGAGCGAAGTACAGAGAGATCCTTGATGAAAACCTGCTCCAGAGTGCTCAGGACCTCAGACTAGGGTGAAGGTTCACGGCCCAACAGGACAATGAACCTAAGTACACAGCCAAGACAATACAGGAAGTGGTTTCGGGACAAGTCTCTGAATGTCCTTGAACCCGATCGAACATCTCTGGAAAGACATGAAAATAGCTGTGTTGCGACGCTCCCCATCCAACCTGACAGAGCTTGAGAAGATCTGAAGGATCTTGAGAAGAATGGGAGAAACTCCCTAAATACAGGGTTTAATTGACCAACCTTGGACTTCAGCACTCCACCAGACTGGGTTAGCATGCAGAGCTTAAAGGGATAGTATGACATTTTGGCAACTAAGCCATTTTTCTACTTACTCAGAGTCATATGAACTTAATGAGCATGTTCTGGTAGACTTCTAGTTACTGCGCTAATGCTAATTGGAGACATAAAAATGGCATCCATGAGTTAATCTGACTCTGGGTAGGTAGAAAAAGGGCTTTTCCTCAAATCACCAAAATCTCACACTGTCTACTAAAGATCTGCAAGCTAACCCTGTCTGGTGGTGCTAATGTCCAAGGTTTGTCAATTTTGCTAGTTCTTTGTGGTTAGTTCTTTGTAACACGCCTCTTCAGGCCACGGGCAAGGTTACTGGGTCACATTGGACTAGCACCATGGTAGATATTCTCTAACTTGTTTATTTGTATCTTCCCGACGGGCTCTCCATTGGGCAGGCTTAGCCTCTCTCTGGGCACCACGGGACAGTCTCTGATAAACCACCATGGCCAGCTGCCTGCCTCTCTCCTTATCTCCCTCACAGAGATGAAACCTCACGATCTGGCAGTTCTCACTACACCCGCTTAACATGGCCTAAGGTGGGAAACAATCATCTGATAAATGGAGATGGATTTTATCTGCTCAATGGAGATGGATTAATCAAGATGTAACAATCAATTAAATAGGAACTTCCAGTGGCCTGCAGCCATTCCAGCCCTGAGGACAAAACCAGAACTAAGGCTACAATACAGTAGGTTACTAGCACCGGGTTTATGTCAGCAGCCATTTCAGTGCCAGCATTTCCTCTCAGCTAGATTAGTTTATTATTCTTTCCCTGTGGAGGAAAGTGTGTGTATGTCCAGAGGATGGCTTGCCTGAGGCAGTAGAGGAAGTAATGTGTATGTGTGTGTGTGTGTGTGTGTGTGTGTGTGTGTGTGTGTGTACACGCTGGTCCCTTCAGAAGTGTTCCAGTGTACAGTGAAAATGTACAGAGCCAGCTGGACAGCCCACAAAAGGGGGGGGGGGGGACTAGAGACAAGGGGTCGCGAACCCCCGCCAGGCCTTTGAAAGTCTAGCAGGAGTCATCTAAGAGTTCTATGGAATTTTCTGTTATTGTTTTTCCCCTCTCTGCCGCTCTCTCTACGGGGACAGATCCAGCTGGCACCTTGTTGACACTAACACGCCATCTCTGGCACGTGCCCGCTAAGCAAGTGTCGAGCGAGAGAGCGGCGCATTTTCCTCTCCTGTCAGCAGGACTCAGTTCTGTAATTTACACAGAGGTCGTGGGTCACGTGACCGAGCACTCCTCTTTAAAACGTAGAGGAGAAACTTCATCTTCTACTTTGTGCTCGGCACCTCCGTCAACCCTCGTTACAATCACAACCTCAAAGGGCTGTTACGAAAGCCACCCCAGACAAATAGAGCTTGGCGCTTTCATCTGAAGTTAAAGGGAACAGAGAGGGCTTTTAAAATGGTTTCAGGAGTGAAAATTAAGGGAGCTGATTGTGTTTGTACTACAATTGGTTTCATTTAGAAGAAAAAAAAATGTCTGGCACCATCGCTTGGGATGAAACTAGAGGTTGGACCAGATTCTCTCAAGTACTTGCAAAGATGTGGTGCTGGTGGGAGTGCCAGCCAGCCCTAATACAGTGGTCACAAGGCAACGCTGCTAGCCAGAGCTTACTTCTTCCCCACCTCCCACATGTTTCAGCGCCTACAAAGCACCTTTGAGAACAAAGGGAGACAATTCAAAATCTCTGAAAGGATTCCCACGGATTCTAAATGTAGCTTTCACGTTGTCTTTGGTGAGAACAAGTGCTAACTGCACTGGCTCCACTGATCCAAAGGCAGCACCCGTTTTGACCAGGCAGAATCCAAACGTAACAAAGCATAACGGACATCTTGCAAACCATAACTGACGCCCAAGTCGAGGCTAGCCAATGTAAGGCTGTTTTGTGTTCATTGGATCAATGTGTGAAAGCAAGAGAGGAGAAACCGCAGCATATCCGAATACAGGAAAAATCTGTTGAAAGTGCATGCAGAGGAAGAGCGGACTCTTATTTTGAAGGGGGGGGGGGGGGGGAGAGATCCAGACCTACACTAAGGATGTTAGTGGGGAGAAAAGAAAACCCGGCAAACTGGCTCACACCAACTGGTTTCCCGCATGAATAGAAGAACCCTTCCAAGAACCCCTAAAAGCCAAACCTTCACCCCCTTTTACCTGCCCAGCAGACGACAGAGTTAGCTGTGAGAGAACGTTGGTCTCTCTGACAGTGTAGAGGATGGAAAAGACCACTGTATAGCTCTGATCCCTGTGTGTGTGTGTGTGTGTGTGTGTCCACAAAATGTCCGCACCTGTGTTCGCTCGTGAGCTGGAACGTGTGCATCAGTGTGTGTACATAAGACTGAGTAAGAGTACGCAGGCGGTTGTCACGTGCTCAGTGGGCTTGACTCACCGATGACCGCCGTGGTGACCTGGTGCTTGCTCACTCCCAGCCGGTTCTTCACCTCGCAGACAAAGGTGGTGTTCACTGCCTCGTCCACCTTCCGCACGATCAGCTTGTTGTCGGCGATCTGTACCGTGTCAGGCATCCGACCGGACATGCTGTGTGTGTGTGTGTGTGGGGTGGGGGAGAGAGGGGGAGCAGGGGTGAGAGAAGGAGGGAGGACAGAGATAAACGACTTGGAAGAAGCACAGCCTGGTGACGAGTTCCTATCTGGTTCCATATTCAAGACCTCAACTGGAGGAGCAGGCTGTAACAGTCTAACCGCCGTCTGTCTATCACCGCCAGACGAAATTAAGACCACGTGGATAATCAACAAGAGAAAAACAAATTAAATATGTTTTTCTTTTCCGTATAACCAATGCAGAGATACTTGTGTTCCCCATTAAGAGATGAAGGCAAGCTGCTGGGACCCAGAGGACGGGCAATATTGGTGCTCTAGCAGATCAGATTGGAATTGCTAATTGATTGTTTTTGGATGACTGACTCCTTCTGTTGTCTGGGATAGATCGGGGAGACGCTGTCTAAAGTCGTTCTCCCATCTCAGGGTAAATTAAGACCAAAACGGGTAGGGACACTCCTAAAGTCTGGGACAGTCATGGATACTCCAGTCCAAAAGCCTGGGACTGCAATTGGGGGGGCGGGTACTCCAAAGAACAGGGGCCAGCTATGGGAAGATTAACTCACGCTGTCCAAGTGACGTTGGTGGGGACAGGGTTGCCAGTGGCCTGGCAGGTCAGGACAGCGTCGGTCCGGCCAATGTACCAGTTGTTATCATAGCCCACTATGGACACAGTCGGGGGATCTGAGAAAGAAGGGGGAAAGGAACAGAGAGAGTAGAGAGAAGGAGAGAGTAGAGAGAGGTGTTACTGTGAATTGGAGCGACCAAGTGAACACTGATTGCCTACTGGGGTGCAGGAGCGGGAGAAGCTTCAACAGAGAGGTTTTCACAGCGAGAGTTGACCTATAAAGCATCACTGAAACTGAAAACTACCGCCGGAGGATTGCAGAGATATGACTAGGGACCGATGACTCACACCAGGTAAAAACAAAACACAGGGAAGTCCCAAAATGTTTCGGAAATGGAGGTGGTGAACCAGGCTTGTGCGATGAGTAACCCAACCTTGTCTGAGACCTAATGCAAATATTCGGTGCTTTTCCCCTCCCACTTGGTTGAATAAGACAGTTATTCAAACATTTGTTATGTGAGTAATGCCTAGGTTTCGGTTCAGAGTGTTAACAATCTTGTGGTCTGGGTTCGAAACACTTACACTCGACGGACAGCTTCATGGGGAAGGTCTGCGGCTTGTCCTGAGTGCGCTGGCTGATCATGCAGGTGACCTCCTTGCCGTTGTCCTCGGGCGTGGGCACCAGTAGGTACACGCTCCTCACCGTCACCGTGCCGTCCAGACCTTTTTTGGAGGTGGTGTTATCGGTGCCACCGACTTCTCCCATCCACTTGATGGTGGCTGCTGGCTTGCCGTCGGTCGCCTCACACTGGGCCACGACCACTGGTTTGCCGCTTGTGCTGGCCTGGACGATTACGGGAGATGCAGAATTCTTGGGTTTCGCTGAAAGAGAGACGGTAAGTGAATGCATGAGTGAGTTTGTTGTTGTGCATATACAGGAAGTGTGGTCCCTCCTAGAGTCTAAGAAAAGACAACAGTGCAAGAGAAAGGCAGCAGAGATTCAGCTGGCGAGGGTGAAAAGGGAGGCGATCGATGTGGAGGCTTAACAAGGTGGGCGCATTGGAAGTGATGCTTTTCGTGACACCGCATTCATTTGAGGACACTATTAGTCATAGCACCGGAGCCCTCTCTTCGCCGAGAGCAATTAGGGCGCAGACTGAAAGAAAACAAAACACCAGCTGCTCACCAAGTATGACCAGATTGGTGGTGCCTTGCTCATTGCCGCTGGGGTAAGTGGCGTACTCGCAGGTGTAACGCCCGGCGTCGGCCATCTTGAGGCTGGTGATGGTAATGGAGGGGTTTGTCAAGGTGCCTTGGATGAAGCGGACACGCCCGTTGAAGGGCGAGTCGGGGAAGCTCTCGCCGTATGTGGGGTGAAAGACGGCAATGTTATCCCTCTGGCCTTCCGTGGGCTCCCATATCCACGACACCTGCGTCCAAGAATGACAAGGAAGAGGGTTGCAGGATGGCAGTCTATCCACATACAGTCTATCCACATACAGTCTATCCACATACAGTCTATCCACATACAGTCTATCCACATACAGTCTATGCACATACAGTCTATGCACATACAGTCTATGCACATACAGTCTATCCACATGTTCAGTCAATTTCATGAAATAGCATAAAGAACACCCACACTGGCAGAATTTCAATGCAGCAACGTTCGACCACAACGGTTGCTACATTAAAACTCTAGAGAACATCTTTACAGTACTGTCCTTCCTTTTCAAAGAAATCAGAGGGCAATATTTATCGTTCCCTGCGTCAAGGCCGACATGCCCAGCAGGCTCTCTCATCGTGTGTTATCTGGCTACCTGTGTGAGCTTGGTGTTTCCTTCATCGACAAACTGACAGCGCAGGTCGACCGACTCGGTGGGGTACGCCTCCACCTCTGGTTCCACCCTCACCCGCTGACACGAAGCAGCTGTGGATGGAGAGAGAAAGAGTGAGTAAGTGAGTGACACATGTCAGCCTCTCAGTTTCTGCCTGTGGCTCATACGTACAGAACCCCCTCTATAATCCCTACGACTCATACTAATGCTGAGTGTAGTGATTGAGAAGTGCTCTGCCATTGAACCAGAATTCTCCCCCGCAGGGAGACAATGGGGCCGGGGCTGTCAAAAGCAGCAATCAGCCGTTCTCACAACCCCTTCCTCCCCAAAACGACATATTAAAATCACTGGGATCAAAATAGACCATCTAGTTTCAGGAAATTATTCAGTGGGTAAAGCTCTCTCGGACGCAGGTATAACTAGCAAACGGGCCATAATGCTGAAAGAGAAAGAACCACTTATCACTACAGACTGAGCCTATTATTTACAAGTATCGAAATGGAAGGCTCCGGATTCACCCCTCACATCCTGTTTATGGCTGTCTATGATCTCCAGTAAACTGATTTCCTTGTATGCCAGCGTTTTAGATAAACGAGATATGACTATAGTGAAACTTAAAAAGGTACATTCAGAGGTGACGCTGCATGCAGAAAGTAAACACAAAGCTGGTCAATTTCCGCAACAACTAAGAGCGTTGAAGCGCGAGGCTAAACTTCTCCGTCGTTTTGGTCCCGTAGCAGCGTGAAGCGCCCCCGTGCACATGCGCGGACACACCGTGTGACTGTGTGAGAGCAAAGTCTTGCATCTCTCTCATCTCAATATCTGCGGTGCGGTTTGTTGCGACGTCATCTCGCCGAGTATGCCTTTATCCATACTCCGCAGTGCATGAAAGATCCGAGGAGCACAGCCTTGAACCCGTGCCTACTGTAGGCTAAATTGACATGAATAAAAGGCAACAGATTAAGATCTCTTACGTCTTTCGTTCAAAGCACTTCAGTGTGAGCTTTGAGCTGGCAAGCACTGAAGGAGGAGTTCCTTTGAAAAACAATGACTTCCAGCATCAACAGCAAACAGGTATTAGATCCGAGTGAGCGCACCGTCGAGAAATCAGCTCGACAGTATCACAAAGGAGAGCTGTGCTTCAGCTCAATACGGGCTGACATCGACATATGTTGGAGAACAGCAGAGGAAAACCCACATAATTATGCCCGTTTCTTACTGGGCAGTACTGCACATTAACCATAATAGCATGGGGAAATAATTTTTTTATTCTATAGTCCTGTGACACTCATCAAGGCTACTCCTTTCATGTAGACATTCTTAATCAAAAAGATTCCTTCATCATTCCTGCATTAGTCAGGAATCATTAGGGATCATTAGCATCACTAAGCAAACGGGAGTGAGCAATAGCCTATTGTCACAGGGCTCACACGCAGAGCCAACGTCATTTGCATCTTCCGGCTTGTAAGCAGCAGTGAACGGGAGAGAACATAATTAACACCTCAGCCATAAAATCAGTGGCGTTAACCACACTGGGGCAATTACAGATTTCAATGCATATACTTTTCCCCTGATGCCTGGTTGGCCAAAACGCTGACCGCGTACGTACAGTGTTTTAGATTTCCCCCCCCCAACTTCATCAACAGCAGTTTTGGCCACAGTGAATGTGGGAAGAGAAAAAGCGGTCGAAATGGGAGAAATATTACAGGAAGCTTTACGACCTGGGGTCTGGGTCGTTTAAAAAGTGGGATCGGTCCTGTACGTGGAGCACCCTTGATAAACACTCCCGAACTAGCAAAATCAAATCCAATTTTACTCGTCACACGCTTCGTAAACAACAGGTGTAGACTAACAGTGAAATGCTTACTTCCGGGTCCTTCCCAACAATGCAGGATTGGTCAGCAGCACGTAAAAACGGCTGCTATCCACTGCAGCGGGTAGTCAAGCTCAAAGGTGTAATTACCGATATTTCTGCCTGAATGATGTAAAAGTGGCAAGTAACGGGATAAGGGGGGGGAGAAAGTACACAAGCGCCGTCTCATTTCAGGCTGGATTGGAGACAGAAGAACAGGTACTGGCCGAGTTGTGAGGCAGCCAAAATGAAGAGAGAACGAGGGAGGGAAAGAAAGCGAGAGGAGGAGAGAGGAAGATGAGGAGGGAGAGACAGAAAGCGAGGGTAGAGAGAGACAGACACACACACAGAGAGGGGGAAACAGAAGGAGAGAGAGCCAAGGCCCACAGAGGCAGTACTAGAGGAGAGTGGAGAGCACAGGAACAGAGAAACTACAGAGGGAGCTGGAAGAATTGTATGTGGGCACTCTGTTCTTTCTTTTACACCAAAATAGATGAAGAAAGAGAAAGCAGGAAAGAGAATCGAGTGCTGCTGTGTACTTCAGCCCAGAATGTGTCCAAAGCAAAGGCACTTTTCCCACCCGCCACTCTTTGTGACCCCTGCTATGAGCGTTGGCGCAGTGATGACATCTCTGCCATATTAAAGCAGACCTCCGGTGTGCCGGCCCATTCGTCCCCCTCCTCCCTCCCACATCTGAATCCATTAGCTCTGCAGGTACACTGATCACAGCCAAATGGCCATACTAGAGGATTAGGCTCTGGCAGCTAGGGTCATACCTCTCTCTCCCTCTGTCCTTCCCTTCTCACTCTCCCCATCCCCCTCACTTATACAAACACACACATAAGGCAAACTGTAATACAGGCAGAGCAAACTCAGTAAACACACATCATGCAGAGAAAGACACACACACACACCTCACAAAATGACACAGAGAGAGAGACACACAGATGGACACAAACACACATACCTCACAAAAGGACACACACACACAGAAGGACACACACTCACTCAGAGTGCCTCCAGCTGTTTCCCCTCACTCTCCTGTCGATCTGACAGACACTAAGCAGACTGATCCTCTCAACTCTGGCTGTCACCGACTGCCGGCTAGCTCTTTCGCTCTCCACTGCACTCTGTTCCTCGCCCCTCTCCCCCCGCTCTTCATCTCAAGGTCAAAGTAGTGCTCCCTTCCATCTTCTCTGTACTCCCCAATCCTTTTGTCCCTATCTTTCTCATCTCTACCATTTTGCTCCGTGTCAGTGCGCCTCTCCATCTACCTCCTTTCCACTTTTCACTCCCATGGTCTCAAGTCGGCTCTCTTTACAGCCAATGTCCTATCACGTCATTCACTCTCTCTTAAGCTTGTAGTCTCCGACTCACTTTTTTCCCTCTCTCTTTGTGCTGTTCTCCTACCCCTCTGTGCTGTCTTTGTACAGGGAGGATGGTAATATGTGGAGTGTGTGCGCACACGCTACGGTGCATTGGGAAAGTATTCAGACCCCTTGACTTTTTCCACATTTTCTTACGTTACAGCCTTATCCTAAAATGGATAATGGATCATCATTCTACAAACAATACCCCATAACGACAAAGTGAAAACAGGTTTAGACATTTTTGCAAACATATTCAACATTAAAAAAAAATATATATATATATATATTATTTCGATATTTATTCAGACACTTTTGCCATGAGACACAAAATTGAGCTCAGGTGCATCCTGTCTCCATTGATCATCCTTGAGATGTTTCTAAAACTTGATTGGAGTCCACCTGTGGTAAATCCAATTGATTGGAAAGGCACACACCTGTCTATACAAGGTCCCACAGCTGACAGTGCATGTCAGAGCAAAAACCAAGCCATGAGGTCGAAAGAATTGTCCGTAGAGCTCCGAAACAGTATTGTGTCGAGGCACAGATCTGGGGAAGGATACCAAAAACTGTCTGCAGTATTGAAGGTCCCCAAGAACAGTGTCCTCCATCATTCTTAAATGGAAGAAGTTTGGAACCACCAAGATTCTTCCTAGAGCTGGCAGCCCGGCCAAACTGAACAATCGGGGGAGAAGGGCCTTGGTCAGGGAGGTGACCAAGAACCCGATGGTCACTCTGACCGAGCTCCAGAGTTCCTCTGGGGAGGTGGGAGAACCTTCCAGAAAGACAACCACCTCTGCAGCACTCCACCAATCAGGCTTTTATGGTAGAGTGGCCAGACAGGAGCCACTCCTCAGTAAAAAAGGCACATGACAGCCTGCTTGGAGTTTGCCAAAAGGCACCTAAAGGACTCTCAGACCATGAGAAACAAGATTCTCTGGTCTGATGAAACCAAGATTGAACTCTTTGGCCTGAATGCCAAGAGTCACGTCTGGAGGAAACCTGGCACCATCCCTACGATGAAGCATGGTGGTGGCAGCATCATGGGGATGTTTTTCAGCAGCAGGGACTGGGAGACTAGTCAGGATCGAGGGAAAGATGAACAAAGCAAAGTACAGAGAGATCCTTGATGAAAACCTGCTCCAGAGCGTTCAGGACCTCAGCCTGGTGCGAAGGTCCACCTTCCAACAGGACAACAACCCTAGGCACACAGCCAAGACAACGCAGGAGTGGCTTCAGGACAAGTCTCTGAATGTCCTTGAGTGGCCCATCCAAAGCCAGGACTTAAACCCGATCGAACATCTCTGGAGAGACCTGAAAATAGCTGTGCAGCGACGCTCCCCATCCAACCTGACAGAGCTTGAGAGAATCTGCAGAGAAGAATGGGAGAAACTCCCCAAATACTGTAATCGCTGCCAAAGGTTCTTCAACAAAATACTGAGTAAAGGGTCTGAATACTTACGTAAATGTGATTTCTGTTTTGTTCATACATTTTCAAGAATTTCTAAAAACCTGTTTTTGCTTTGTCATTATGGGGTATTGTGTGCAGATTGATGAGGGGGGGGGAAACAATTTAATCAATTTTAGAATAAGGCTGTAACGTAACAAAATGTCAAGGGGTCTGAATACTTTCCAAATGCACTGTATATAAAAAGAGACAATGTGAGAACATTAAAAAGAGTGTGTGTGAGAGAGAGAGAAAAAATGTATTGTGTATCTGTGTAAAACGAAAGGAACAAGAACTGGTGTGTGTGTGTGTGTGTGTGTGTGTGTGTGTGTGTGTGTGTGTGTGTGTGTGTGTGTGTGTGTGAGGACTGGCGATTGCAAGATCTGCATAATATACAATGTGATTCACTCCGAGTGAACCCTCCTCCCATAGGACCCAGAGTGGTTCTGTAGCCATGCATCACGTCTGTGGAATGGCTCTCCAGCCCCACGGCTACAGCTCTACTGCCCAGCCCTTCTATGATAAATGTATGTGTGCCTCAGCACTCACAAACCTGCTAACATACCCCCAAACACAGTTATCCACACAGCCCATCTATACACACAGAAAATAAAAGAAGCTATTCATTTGGCTACAGACGCATGCTTCTAAAACATGCATGAATGAGGCTGTGCCTGCCACAGTATGTACATGCTCGTCTTCATACTTCTATATACAATTATTTAATCATTCCTCTTCACAAAAGCCCGAACACAGCCCCGCAGCATTCCGAATAGTTAATAATTCATCCGCCTGGTTAAGAGCGAGTTCTCCCGCTTATTAAATTATTGACAAGCAACATCTATACTGCACCTGACCAGGGGGAGAGAGGAAGAGGATGTGGGAGGAATGAGATGAGGAAAAGGGTGGTGGAGTTGGATCGGGGAGTACGCTGCGTTTCCCCCCCCCATTGTTTCGAAGCCTAGTCGATGCCTTGTTGCCATGGACTCCACTGCTTCTGTCACGAGGGCCGCAATATTCATTTGAGAGCCATTAGAGTCGGTCGCTTGTCTGTCGGCACACAGCACTGGAAGTTAATGACTGAATGGAACAGGCAGCGCAGAGTGAACGCCAGCTGACGGGAGAACAGCACTTAAGACGAATGGAGTCCAGGTGCACACCGTTGCAACCCAGTGACTTTGACAAGCTGTTTTGACGCACGTCAACAATCGTCCCTATTAAGAGCAGCCAACTACAAGCTAGACCCCCCCCCCCCCCCCATGTAAATATCTTTGATAGAGGAGGTCTGTAGAAAGAATGGACGTCACGCCTTCCTTGGAACAAATATGAAAGGGAAAAGATATGTAGGAGCTGGAGAAATTGGAAGGAAGTCCTTTGTGGACAATTTACATTGTTTGGACAATGCCTCTTTTCCGTAGTGGGGTAAACCCAGCCATTACCGTATGTCAAAGCCATAAAGAAAAGCCACACCGCCACAATTACAGGGCGCCCACTTCAGTTCTTTTGCCAGAAATCCTAGACTATGGGCTTAAAGTTCCACAATCCATCCAAAAACGACACTTCCCAGAATCCCGCTTGGGCTGTACATTATTTACTATGACAGTTTGTCTCTACGGGCTGTCGTGTACCATACACTGAGTGTAAGACACATTAGGAACACCTTCCTAACATGGAGCTGCACCCCCCCTTTGCCCTCAGAACAGCCTCAATTTATCTGGTCTTGGACTCTACAAGGTGTCGAAAGCATTCCACAGGGATGCTGACCCATGTTGACTTCAACGCTTCCCACAGTTGTGTCAAGTTGACTGGATGTCCTTTGGGTGGTGGACCATTCTTGATACACACCGAAAACTGTGAAAAACCCAGCAGCGTTGCAGTTCTTGACACACTCAAACCGGTGACCTGGCACCTACTACCATACCCCATTCAAAGCCACTTAAATATTTTGTCTTGCCCATTCACCCTCTGAATGGCACACATACACAATTCATGTCTCAATTGTCTCAAGGCTTAAAAATCCTTCTTTAACCCGTCTCCTCCCCTTCATCTACACGGATTAAAACGGATTTAACAGGTGATATCAATAAGGGATCATAGCTTTCAGCGGGAATCACAGTGGTCATTCTGTCATGGAAAGAGCAGGTGTTCCTAATGTTGTGCACACTCAGTGTAGATCCGTCATGTGGCGAGGCAAAGACCTATTTGGCTAGGGATTAACGTCATGCATGATATTTATTCCTGAATCTAAGGGTTACTCGTATAATAAAACTAGCTCTGCGAGCGCGAGGAACAGCACCGGGTAGGGGAGGGTTCTAACACTGAACAGGGTGAGTTTCTAAAGAGCACACTACTGTCACCGAGCCACAGGCAGCAGTGTCTACATTTATAGTCAATCATCACGGTAAGAAAAACCACCCAGGAGGGGAAACGCAGAATTACATTAAGGGCAAGAGACTTATCCACTAGAATGAGAAGAGGCAGCTTAATCCAAGTTTCCATTATAGACCAATCACTCTCCTGAGCACAGATGAAAAGATCCTGGGAAAGGTTCAGGCAAATACATTGACGAAGGTCCTTGGAGGAATAATTGGTCCTGCTCAGACTGGGTTTATTTCATTGTTACAGTTTTAAAGAAAAGGTTGATTAACAGAGTGCGGGTTGTTGCGTACTCACCCTCTCAATTGCCTGGTTATGGATTTTGTACAACGCTCTTTATTATCTGGTAGGCTTTGTAGACCGTAGTACTCCACTGGGAGACGTCGGGTTATGTGTATTCTCTTGCCCGAGTGAGCCACCGCACCGCAGAGGTTAGCAAACATCAGTTGCTTTATCTTTTAAGTAAGCGGGTTGAGTACAGCTCAGATATTGCGGAATTGATTTTATTTTTATTTTTTTAACACGTGGGACCAATGTTTCCTCGATCCCCCCCCCCCCCCCCGCACTGAGCAAATTTCAGGTCTGCTGAGTGCAAACTTCAACATTGTGAGAACTCTGTATTCTGTGCAATAGAACTACAGTTGTAACAGTGGCCAAGTAGGCTACTGTGGCTACTTGATCATAATGTAGGCCTACCAGTGGCCTACCACCAAAAACAATGGAGAAAATGCATTCCATAACATTTTAACATGGAAACAGCTGTTCTATCATTCAACCTACAGTAGCAGCCAATGTGTGGTGTTCAACGTAGGCCTACATTCCATGAGACTGAATAAAGAAAACATGCAGGGCTTGACATTAACCTGTTGATCCACCTGTCCTTCAGACAAGGAGGTGACTGAAAATGTTGTGTTGTTTGATGCAAGAAACCTCTTTACAAAATAAAATTATTATTATTATTATTATTACCATACCATTATTACAGAAAAATCTGACAAATTATTCTACCCTCTGCCTATTGGCTACTTGGCTTATTCAAGCCGGTCTCAAAATACAACGCTGCCCCTTTAAGACAAAAAAAACCAACCTCTTTACCTGACTTGCTTTTCAAAGAGGTCTAGAAATGTGCACTTTTTGTGCTCTTGTAGGAAGCAATCAGTCCCCTATTGCTGACTACAAATGATCTATAACTGGGCTAATAACTCACTAACTAGTAAAGGATATGAACAAAATGTGCACACGTGGCTTCATGCAGCTAATTCTATTTGATCTGGACTCACGACCACAGCTGTAAACACAGTCCAGTTCAAAGTAAACGGCACAGATCCACATATGGTAATGATCTATTTGCATATAGGCCTACCGCAGCTCTGATTGGTTATACCGCACGGGTCTGTGTATGGGCTGAGCCGCGCGCAATAGAACAGTCTCGGGCAACTGCCCGCCCTCACACGCAGCTTAGAGAGAGCATTGCATGGGACCCGACGGCTCGGAAACAATGATGATTCAAATAGCAGGTGATTGGCCCCAGGCACTGGGCTAGCCCTAAGGAAGATACTTCACCTGATTAGCTTGAAATGGATAACGAAATGTGAGCAATGTAAACAGCCCCAGATGATGCCATCAGTTAGCTAGCTGAATACCAGGAGACTAATGTATTAAGATACTAAGGCCTCTGAATCGGATGCAACATGCAGTGAGTACACTATTCAATTGAAACAGCCTCCGTTTCAACTCCAGACAGCAGTCAAAGGTCGCACTGTGCACACCATCTCTGTTTTGTCCTTTTAACCCCCTTTTCACCCCAATTTCGTGATATCCAAATTGGTAGTTATAGTCTTGTCCCATCGCTGCAACGGGAGAGGCGAAGTTCGAGAGCCATGCGTCGACCCCGCCAAGCTGCACTGCTTCTTGACACACTGCTCGCTTAATCCGGATGCCAGCCGCACTAATGTGTCGGAGGAAACACCGTCCAGCTGGCGACCGAAGTCAGCGTGCAGGCGCCCGGCTCGCCACAAGGAGTTGCTGGAGCGCGAGTTGACAAGGACACCCCCAGCCAACCAAACCCTCCCCTAACCCGGATGAAGTTGGATCAATTGTGCGCCGCCTCATGGGTCTCCCAGTCGCAGCCGGCTGCGACACAGCCCGGGATCGAACCCGGGTCTGTAGTGACGTCTCTAGCATTGCTATGCAGTGCCTTAGACCACTGCGACACTCGGGAAGCCCTGTGCACACCATTTCTGTCAACTCAGCAAACCTAACATGCGTGCACAGTGTTTTCATCAACATGCCAAAGGTATAGATTTGTGGACGTTAGATATTTATAACCCCGTCAAGGACGTTGCCGTAAGGGCTACACAGCAGTTCAGGACTGGAGCTGCATTAGAGACAACCTGGTAGAGGTTTATCTCGGCTGTGTGTCAGGAGTTCTCACAAACACACAGGTGGTGAAATCATGCCGGCTTTGTGACTTAAGTCCTCAAATTAGGGGTCTTGCCGCTTCAAAACAAAACAAAAATTCAAATCACCCTATTGAGGGATTCACACCGATTAAAAATACCCAAATCTCTCATCTCTGGCTTCTAGGCTGGGGCCGGGCTGCTCTCTCCCGTTGATTACATACATATCTGACTCTGCTCTGATCCCTGGATTTCCAGGATCACAGGCACAATCTGTCAGATGGGTGAGGAGGAAACATAACAGGAGAAATCTAATTAAATAACAGCAGGTCCTTGGGCTAAAAGATACTCTTTAAGTCTAGCACCCTTTTCACCTCTACCCTGATAAAACTGACATGTGATAGGCCGGTCATAAAGTTCCAGTCACCTCTTCTTGAATAAAGGAAAGATACGATTGGCAAGGTCACAAGGTCAAGGTCCCTGAATGTCACAGTCTAGCTGCTCACACTTTGCACCGAAATGAGGAGGGCCGCCAACCTTGTCCGATTCTATAAATTCAGTTTTGGTTTCTGGAGACTCTCTGGCCACATCAAATGTCTTAACTTTCCTCGTAGTTCCATCTGGTTAGTAATCCTAAAACTATCACACACACACAATATTGTACCAGTGCCCTTCAATCAAAACATATCAAAATGTCCTTGGCTGAGATTAGTCTGGACGAGAAACTGTCCAAATCCCTCCCCTCTCTCTCGGTAACAATATCAATATTTTCACGACTCACTCAAGCCAACCGTAAATAAAGTCGTAAACAGACTGAAATTCGATCCCAACCCAGCTCGTGATTTCCAGGAACGCATGCTGGGCTATTGGTCGTCAAGGAGATGTGATGGAGTCACGGTGGACGAGGCGAAGCAGCTGTGAAGCTGAGCAACATCTGTTCTTTCTCAGTCACATCTGGTGACAACCCCGCTCATCACAGAGCAGACAGACTGCCAAGAGTGGACCGGGGATAGGGAGGGGCAGGAAAGGGGGAAGGATAGGGAGAGATAAGGGGGTTTGGGGGGGGGGGGGTAGAGTTGGAACAGACCATAGTCCTGTAGGCCTGTACAAGGACAGATAATTGCATAGTAATTTAACATACTTGTAAAGCTGTTATTCCATCCATGACAGCAATCAAGAAAATAAGCATTCACTGGCATATGTTACATACAGATGATCAGGAGCGAGTACAGAATCTGAGGTATGGCAGTTGTCAAGTGTCGATATGCCGACCAGTGAAACTATAGTGTACGGATGGCGAAGAACGACTCCGAAAGTGCAAGACCATACGTTTCAATAGAGAGCAGGTAGGTACGCTTCTTCAAGAGCATTCACATTTCAAAACAGGCTTCTCCCCAGGAAACCTTATCACTTGCTAAGCCTGTCTTCAAGAGACTCTTCACTCCTCCTCTACACACTCCCACCCACTGCATCTGTCATTCACCGGCTGTCCTTCCTCTCAGTCACTCGCTTTCATGTTTCCCCTCTCTCTACACCACATCAGTCTCCCCTCAAAGACAAACAGAAAATACCACGCCAAGTCTGTAGAATATCCATCCATCTGATTTTCTTTTAACACCTTTCCAAGCCTCTGTCACAGCACGGATAAGGCAAGCAAAGAGATCATAAAAGTGACAGGCGCTCGCACAAACAGAACAAGAAGGTTCTACACCTGCATTGCTTGCTGTTTTAGGGCTGGGTTTCTGTATAAACACTTTGTGACATCTGCTGATGTAAAAAGGGCTTTACAAATACATTTGATTGATTGATATGGCTGCTAAATACATTTGATTGATTGACTTGGTACACTCACATGACAGTTCATTAGGTACACCCCCCAGTTCACGGAAATGGATCGCTCCTACAGACAGTAAGACATACGGCTGTGGCTTGCTATACAGTGCATTCGGAAAGTATTCAGACCCCTTGACTTTTCCCACATTTTCTTCTGTTACAGCCTTATTCTAAAATGGATTAAATCGTTTTTTCCCCCTTCAATCTACACACAATACCCCATAATGAAAAAGCAAAGAGGTTTTTATACATTTTTGCAAATGTATTAAAAAGAAAGAACTGAAAAATCTAATTTACATGTATTCAGACCCTTTACTCACTACTTTCTTGAAGCACCTTTGGCAGCGATTACAAGTCTTGAGTCTTCTTGGTTATGACGCTACAAGCTTGGCACACCTTTACTTGGGGAGTTTCTCCCACTCTTCTCTGCAGATCCTCTCAAGCTCGGTCAGGTCGGATGTAGAGTGCCACTGCACTGCTATTTTGAGGTCTCTCCAGAGATGTTCGACTCCGGCTAGGCCACTCAAGGACATTCAGAGACTTGTCCCGAAGCCACTCCTGCATTGTCTTGGCTGTGTACTTAGGGTCATTGTACTGTTTGGAAGGTAAAACCTTCACCCCATTCTGAGGTCCTGAGCGCTATGGAGCAGGTTTTCATCAAGGATCTCTCTGTACTTTGCTCTGTTCATCTTTCTCTCAATCCTGACAAGTCTCCCAGTCCCTGCCACTGAAAAACAACCCCACAGCATGATGCTGCCACCTTGCTTCACAGGATTCACCTGAGCTCAATTTCAAATCTCATAGCAAAGGGTCTGAAACCTTATTTACATAAGTTGTTTTTTATTTTAAATACATTTGCAAACATTTCTAAAAATAGTTTTTGGTTTGTCTTTATGGTTTATTGTGTGTAGATTGATGAAGATTTTGTTTAATGTAATCCATTTTAGAATAAGGCTGTAACGTAACAAAATGTGTGGGAAAAAATCAAGGGGTCTGAATACTTTCCGAATGCACTGTATAAAGCAGGAAGACAGGCATCAAGGCATTCAGTTACTGTTGGATTGAACATTAGAATGGGCAAAACGAGTGACCTAAGTGACGGAGCGTGGAATGATCATCGATGCCAGGCGCGACGGATCCAGTATCTCAGAAACGGCTGCCCTCCTGGGCTTTTCACTCACGACAGTGTCGAGGGTTTACCGAAGATGGTGCGACTAACAAAAAACATCCAGTCAGCGGCAGTCCTGTGGACGAAAACAGCTTGTTGACGAGAGAGGTCGAAGGAGAATGGCAAGAATCGTGCAAGCTAACAGGCCACAAACAGACAAATAACGGTACAGCACAACAGTGGTGTGCAGAACGGCATCCCAGAATGCACAACTCGATCCTTGTCACAGATGGGCTACTGCAGCAGACGACCACACTGGGTTCCACTCCTATCAGTTAAAAATGAGAAGCAGCGGCTCCAGTGGGCACGCGATCACCAACACTGGACGATTGAGGAGTGGAAAAACATCACTTTGTCCGACGAATCCCGGTTCCTGCTCAGTCATTCTGATGGCAGAGTCAGGATTTGGAGTAAGCAGCATGAGTCCATGGACCCATCCTGCCTGGTGTCAACGGTACAGGCAGGTGGATGTGGTGCACCGCCGTCCAATCTGCAGCAACTGCGTGATGCCATCGTGTCGGCATGGTCCAACATCCCAGTGGAACATTTTCGACTTTTAGAATCCACGCCCCGAAGAACTCGGGCTATTCTGGAGGCAAAGGTGGGCCCAACCCAGTACTAGATGGTGTACCTAATAAACTGTCTGGTGAGTGTACACCTTCACTGTGGTGGTCTACCATGGACTTTACTGTGTCTGATTTTAACATCCTAATATAAAAATACCAGTGAAGAGGTGCTCTCCACAGTCACCCACCTCTTTGGGTAAATGTGCCCTGTGTAGGTATCAGCTTACAGAGTCAATGGCACTTGACCCCTTTTTATGTAGCAGTACGTTCACCACTATGACCGTGGGACTGATTTCTCACATACATAAAAGACAACTAGGGCACAAAAACAAGCGAGCTAAAACAAACTGAGCAGCAAACCGGGCTGGCCTATTTTCTGTGTGTTCTGACATACTAGCCCGTCCAAGGTCTGAGAGTTGAGCAAATGGCTCCACGCCGCGTGAGGTCTTCACCAAAGGAAATGCCCATGAATCAAAATAAATGGGGTTTTGTTATGCTCTGATTTTATCTGGTGGGGAGGTTTATTTACTAGCCCACTTCCAGAGGTCTACCCACCTCGGCACGAGCAGTCAGTCTACCCACCTCGGCACGAGCAGTCAGTCTACCCACCTCGGCACGAGCAGTCAGTCTACCCACCTCGGCACGAGCAGTCAGTCTACCCACCTCGGCACGAGCAGCCAGTCTACCCACCTCGGCACGAGCAGCCAGTCTACCCACCTCGGCACGAGCAGCCAGTCTACCCACCTCGGCACGAGCAGCCAGTCTACCCACCTCGGCACGAGCAGTCAGTCTACCCACCTCGGCACGAGCAGTCAGTCTACCCACCCCGGCACGAGCAGTCAGTCTACCCACCTCGGCACGAGCAGTCAGTCTACCCACCTCGGCACGAGCAGTCAGTCTACCCACCTCGGCACGAGCAGTCAGTCTACCCACCTCGGCACGAGCAGTCAGTCTACCCACCCCGGCACGAGCAGTCAGTCTACCCACCCCGGCACGAGCAGTCAGTCTACCCACCCCGGCACGAGCAGTCAGTCTACCCACCCCGGCACGAGCAGTCAGTCTACCCACCCCGGCACGAGCAGTCAGTCTACCCACCCCGGCACGAGCAGTCAGTCTACCCACCCCGGCACGAGCAGTCAGTCTACCCACCTCGGCACGAGCAGTCAGTCTACCCACCTCGGCACGAGCAGTCAGTCTACCCACCCCGGCACGAGCAGTCAGTCTACCCACCCCGGCACGAGCAGTCAGTCTACCCACCCCGGCACGAGCAGTCAGTCTACCCACCCCGGCACGAGCAGTCAGTCTACCCACCCCGGCACGAGCAGTCAGTCTACCCACCTCAGCAAGAACAACAATGGGCATTTCCTCACTGTCCATTTGCTCTACCCTAATTGAATTTGTCTCGTGAGGGCAGCTGGACAGAGCCCTTGCATCACCTGACTCACGGATAGAAATGCACAGTGTCGAGTCGATCCATTTCACTGTCAGCTAGATAGATGGCTAGCTATGCACAGAAACAGTTCAATACAATTCTAACCAATGAGAGCTGTGCAAGAATCCTCACATCATTTGGATTTACTGATGTCGATTCACCGGGTGTGTTCGAGTCCATCCGTTCAGCGTCAGATCAGTAGATCTGTGCAGATTGACTGACGCGGAGTTCAGACGATGTGAGACAGCCTCCGACTCTCCCCACAGGCTTCTGCGGGAATCTCCCACGCCAGGCCTCCCTAATCATCATCACCCCAGTTTCTTCCCTCTCTGGTGTGCGCTCACGAAGCACAGACCTTCATCACTTCAGCTCATTACGGAGAACAGTAGACACCTTCCCTGTCAGCTTAGCACCCCCCCCCCCTCCCCAGCCCCCTTCCTCGTTTCTCGATTCCATTACTTATAATGAGGCAACCCCACCCCTCTCTGCCTTCTGCACTCAGTCTCAGTGACAGATCATCTCCTCCATTATCTCTACCTTCTCTAACTACTCTCTTTTGTCTGCTGCGGCAGTTTCTCGCTTTCCTGCTGTTAGCATTCACCCCATTCTGGCTCTTCACGCAGGTTCCCTCCACCTCTTCTTTCTCTATTTCCTCTCCTCTGATTTCTTCCTGTCAGATCTCTCGCTTTCTCCATCTCCCTATTCATCAACACCTGGGTCATTATCCCAGTAGATGAGCAGCGGCATATTGCGCAACTGTTTCCTCTAAAGCACAGTTTTTCCGAGGTCAGCCGAGCATCATCTGATCCAAACCTACAACACAGTATGACCAGTGCCTTAGTTCGGATTCCGGGTCAGCCCGTTATGGACACCTCTTCAGGAGGATGCCTGCGTGGCGAAACAAAAGCCTCCGCTCGGGCTCCCGGTGTGATCGCTAATTAGGTGCTCGTCAGCGTCAGCCTGTCCTGTTCAATCCGGCGCGGTTCCCCCCCTACAGTGTCCCCAGAGTGTAGGTACTGCCTAATGAAGTCCTGTAGCCATCACGGCTAATGGAGCCGTCACATTGCTTATTCCAACAGTGCCAGGGCCTGGACCCTCTCCAGCATCCGCTGCCTCAGACGATGGGAGGCTGCGCCGCGGCACGGCTTATCTGGCAGACTACTGGAGTGACAAAGATCGAGAGGGACAGTCTGTGTGCGAGTGTGTCTGTCGGGGTCAATGGCAGAGGTGTCACTGGAGATTCCCAGCGATACGATGACACATTAGCCCACATTTGTTCTGGAAGGAAGGAAAGTGTCCACTGAGCGATACTATACTACCGCCGAGACGGTGGCCCTGGGTAGTGTGACTGGTCCCATTCATAGTCCGACGGCGATTGGGATCTCTCGTTCACTACTACCAAATGCAAAACGTACACCGCCTCCGCCGAGCTCTACTCACTGAAGCTTCACTCATTGAGAAACTGTTGAATTCCGTTGGCTTTAGATTGGAGATCGGTCATCTTTAACCCCTTCTATCTGGAGGCTGACCACACTAACGGAGAACGGAATGCCAGAAATGCTCACTTTCATGTTGGTTGCTCGGAGGGAGAGCTCATTGCGTTTCCCTGGCTCCCCTCCCTTGACACCCCCACCTTTCCTACCTCCCTCCCTTACTCTCATTTGCTCTCCTTCCCTTCACATCTGAATAAATAAACATAGGGAGGGGTGGCGGAGTGGGAAAGTAGGGCACTTCAACCTGAATGTACTGCACCAGTCTAACCAATTTGCAGAGATTGGACAAGGAAAGACAGTGGACAGACAGAGAAAAAGAGAGAGAGATTGAGAGCATGTCTGCTAAAGAGGGGGATGGTTTGAAACAGGAAAATAAATCAGGCAGTCTCTGCCAGGGAGCGCTAAAGAGGGAGACAAAAATGGAAATATTAGCGATGGAGGGCTGGGTTGAAGAGGTGAACTGAATCAAGGGAAGTGGAGAGGTGGCCTGAGAGGGGAGGTAGATAGAGAAAGAATAGGGGAAGTGGGGGAGAGAGAAAGCGGAAGGGGAGCGTTTCGACATGGAGACAGGGGGTACAGAAGGGCCACATTTCCACAGTGCATTAATAATCTATGCCGGTTCCTGTGGGCATGACGTGCAGGCACCGTCCCCCTCCTTTTCTCTTCTGCTCCCTCCCAAGGCAGTGTCTATTTAAATGTGTGTTTAAAAATCGGGGAGTACAATAGCTCTAATGGCGGCTGGCGTCACAGCCCTCTCTTCCCCTCGCTTTCCTCATCTCTCTCCCCTCTTCCTCTCTCCCTGCAGCACTTTTAGCCTGTCTCTGGAAGAGAGCAGGAGACAAGAGTGTGAGAACAGGGAGAGGGTAAAGCAGTCCCTCGGCCCCTGAGCGCCGGGCCTTGTGGTGATGATGATGAATTAATGAATCGCTGACAAACTCTTGGGCTGCAAACGAGTGTAAGCACACGCCGAGGGGACGTGATGGGGGGGAGGGGGGGGGCTAAAAGCATTGCGTCTGAAATTAGGAAAGAATAAAGTTGGGTTGCAGCCAACAGGGTGGCGCCTGGGGGGGTTGGGGGAAATCACCGGGGAGAAGATTCAGCTCCCCCCTCTCACTCCCCCCGCTTCCAGCTCCCAAAAATACTGGCACGCGCAGCGCCCATGCCCACCAAGCAATCATAAACACAGCTCGGCTGCAACGCGAGGCCCAAATAAAGGGGAAACCAGGGAAGGAAAAAGGCCCTTGGGGGCCCACGGGGTGGTTTTTAGTTCAGGGGAGGTCCTCAGCAGCACGCACCAATGCTCTCCACAGGCAGAATGTGCAGCGAGACGGAAAATAGCAAAGCTGGGAGATAAAAAAAAGGATATACGTCTCTTTTACATTGCTGCTTCACTCATCCGGTTTCTTCATCGACAACTCCAAGGCACAAACCCCCTCAGAGTCCTCGGGCATCACATTCTCCTCAGGTTTCTCCTGTCATCGTCCGTCCACTGTCTTCTGTCCGAGGGAGATACTGGCGCCCCGCCACCGTGACCTTATCCTATCTGACCTCCGTTAACCTCCATCTGGTATGGTTTCACCGTCTCCTCTTTACTACACATGGATGGGGGTCTGATTCAACCCCACAGCTCAATCCTGTCAGCGCAGTAGCTCCATTAAAGGGATACTTTGGGATTTTGGCAACGAGGCCCTTTATCTACTTCCCCAGAGTCAGATGAACTCTTGGATACCATTTGTTATGTCGGTGTCCAGTACATGCTAATAGATACCTGTAGACTTCCAGTCATTGCGCTAACGCTAGTTAGCATTGGCTCGCAAAACCACGTTCATATACTGGACACAGAGACATAGAAATGGTATCCACAAGTTCATCCAACCCTGGGGACGTAGATGAAGGGCCTTTGCCACAATCCCGAAGTATCACTTTAAGCCATAAACACTATCTTGATTTAGCATGGGGGGGGGGGGGCATGGTCTGTTTGTCCTCCATTGTCTGTCGCTGGGAAAGACCTTCTAATCTGGTAGCAATTCTTATCCTGGGTATATAATTAGATAATTAGCAGTTGGGTGGAAGAGGTCACAAAGCCCAGGGGCTTTTACAAGACGCAAAGAAATAATACAACGCAATTGTTGGACGACTGCGCATGTCTGGGAATTCCCTTTGGACTGCGTAGTCTGCCTCGACTTTGACGGCGCACCAGTATCATTATCTCTCATCGGTAATGGTTATCTCTATGTATCAACAGGGCGGCTTAAATATAATGGTTTTTTTCCCTCCCACGTGAATAACATGTACTTCTCCCCAGTTACGCTGGCCTTCGGAGATAATGAACTAGTGCTACGTTGCTCTTAAGACGTAGAGGACTGTTATTTATCCTCATGAAAAGAGAGAGTGAAGTACTGTGGATGCTCTCGCTTTACAAAACATGGTTTCTCTAAACTAGGTCCATATTGAGTGGCTGTCGCTACAGTAGATTCTAGATATAGAACACAGATGTTCTTTGCCACAAGGACTATCATTTGAAACAGAATCTCTTTGGAGCGAAGCTTGTCCTTCACACCATAATGGAAGAAAAAGGTCTAATGCCCACATCAACAGGCTGGGCAACATACAAACAGCGATGGTCTAATGGGAACAAAATCCTAGCAAAGTATCTATTCAACCCCATTCATGAGAGGCAAAAAAACAGGAAGCTCCTCTCTGGAGTGCTGTTTGGCAGGATAAAACATGAAAAAGAGCCACTCAAAAGGTTGATCTGGAGCCAGTTTTTTTTTTTTTATCAATGAATCCCAGGGGCCAGTTTGGGCAGTGAGAACAGATCCCAGAACAGTGTTACCGTGAACACTGATCCAAATGACTTATGGAAAGCTTGTCTCGTACAGGTTAGGCGCACAGGCTTCAAAGGGCCTCCCTCTCGCTCTCAATACTCTGTCACAGCGAGAATGGTGGGAGGGAGAACATTCAAAGTCTATTTCTGTCTGGAGAGGCCAGGGCTCCATTTTCCCAGATAGACTAGGACTACATGATGAATAGGACAGCGGATGACCTGTCACAGAGTCGGCCCGCAGGCACGGCGCAGGACTTCGTGGACTGGAAAGCCATCTGTACATCATAGGGCCATGACACTCCGTTTAGGTGGCAATTAAGCTCCAACCCAGAGGGAATCTGTCTGGCTCCTTCCAAAGGCAGGACAGCAAAAGGGCACCAGGAAGAAAGTCATGCCTGCAGGACAGGTCTGTCTAGATCCGCCGGGTCATCTTTTACTGTCCTCTTAGTGCAGACACACCCTGTGCTGTATAATACCCATCCTCCTGCTCATACTAAAAGTCTGCAGTCCGAGTCAGGCAGCAGTAAGGGTTCTGAGAAGCTCTGACACACCGTGTTAATCAATCGTCAAAAGCGACACTGCAATTAGTCTGTGCTACATTTAATCTGATTTATGGCGCAGAGATAATGTTTGAGCTGGCATATGTTTTCCAGCATAAGAAATGTTATTCTGCTCATCTTCATTCATTAGGAATGGGGAGACGCGTCGTCCCAGCTACGCGGCACAGCGCTCAGAAGACCCGCGCTATTGAAAATCCATGTTTAAAAACAAATGCTAAATTGTAAGAGGAAATTAAAATTAGACTAGCAAACACAGACTGGCAAGAACAGCGAATGAACAAACAATATTAACTGTACTCATTTTTGGACATTCTGGGGTGCCTTTTCTCAGTAAACCCCCTCTCCCTGAACACACACACACACAAACAGAGCATTGAGAGGGAACAGCGAGGACAGTGTAGAGAGAGACAGCTGGAACATCAGGGATGGTGGGGCGGGGGGGGGGGGGGGTAGGACAGTCCTCAGGGGAAGAGAGTTAAAATAAGCACTTCTTCCAGCCTTTTTGTGCTATGATATCTGGGTTCAACAACTCAGTCAGAATGATAGATTATTTTTGTCTGCTCCTATAACAGAGAACTGGGAAATTGGAGAACGAGATACGAGGGGGGAGAGGCGTCTTATCTTTGATAGTACAATATTATGTACATCGTTTGGCAAAATGAGGGCACATTTATCGTGACAAGACGGTACATTAAATTGAGCAGAGGGGGAAAGGAAAGGGAGACAGCCAAACTAAACCGCTCTGCTGTGTGTAGACGCCTAGACGCAGGGTGTGCAGAGGAATGGCTTGAAGAGATGAGAGAGAGAGAGAGAGAGCAGGGCGGGATAAGGAAATGGTGGCTGGCGAGGCAGAGCAGCACAAAGGGAGAAAGATTGGATGTGGTGAGAGGAGGAGAGAGAGAGAGGGGGGTGGTGGGAAGCGACGAGAGACCATAATATATGGTGGCTCGGTCTGAGGGTCACCGTTACAGATAAGCACTAAAATAAACATGACCATGCCTGACCCTCTCTGCCGCCGAGTCAGCGAGAGATGGAGGGATTTCAGGGGGAGCATATGAAAGAGAGAACAGATAAAAGAGAGACAGAGAGAGCTAGTGAGGGTGCCGGGGATTAATCTTAGAGGACTGGCTTTAATGTGCGAGGGAGAGAGAGACAGAATGGGAGTTGGAGAAAGACCGAGGGCAGAAAGCCAATTTAGCTT
This sequence comes from Salvelinus alpinus, assembly GCF_045679555.1. NCBI lineage: Eukaryota > Metazoa > Chordata > Actinopteri > Salmoniformes > Salmonidae > Salvelinus > Salvelinus alpinus. The sequence goes on from NC_092111.1 coordinate 10,105,485, forward strand.
TCACAAGTAATCACACTGGTAAGCCTTTTACAGGAAAAGAGGACGAAATTATTTTCTATGACATGGTCATTTCAGACAGTATTTCTCAGCACTGAGCAGACAACACTCAGGGAACTGTGTGGCGCTTGCTGAATATCAACAATAAACCAATCAATATATACCTAGTCCTGCTATAGAGGCACATTATGCCTGCCGGGAGGGTAGATTCCTGGGAAAATATTCAATGAAACATTTACTCATCACCTTTGTGCAGGGCCAAGGAATCTGTTGCGTGCCTGAAAAGGCACAAGTTAACGCCGTCCCCCATTACTTTTCGCTTGGCACTGCTTATCTGATCACACTTTGAACAGAGGAGTGGGAGACGTGAACGAGAAAAGATTGAGCACAAGAGAGATCTTGAGATAGAGAGAGACAAAAGAGGAAGGGAGGGATGACGAGCATAAATGCGAGAGTGGAGAAAGACAGCGGCGAGGAGAGAGAGGCTGAGAGAGAGGCTGAGAGAGAGGCTGAGAGAGAGGCTGAGAGAGAGGCTGAGAGAGAGGCTGAGAGAGAGGCTGAGAGAGAGGCTGAGAGAGAGGCTGAGAGAGAGGCTGAGAGAGCGATTATGTTAAAACTACCCCGCGGCCCACGGTAATTGTGCTGTCTCGCTCCACTGCCCAAATAAGGCAATGGAATGCGTGAGCGAAGTGGTAAGGATAACCTGTATTGGATTCAAAACCTTTGCTACGGTGCTTTCCAGACAAACAATATATTCACTGTGCACAGAAACTAGTGCACACACACACAAAAGACTAACAAACAGAAAATGGCAATTCCAATGAACTTGTGAACCTCGCTGCGAAGCTTATCTGGAAATTCTTCAAATTCTGCCAGAAAGGCAGATGACCTCCAGCGGTGACCTCACCAGAGGGGGTGCAATGAGCATCACCCCATGTGACACACACCGACTGAGCGATAGCGACTGATGGAGGTGGGAGGCCTGCCATGTCTTCCCTTAGGCAGTGTCCAGCCTGCATCATCCATGAGTCACAGACAGACATAAACCTGAACGGAGGAATTCACCCAACAAACAAGCTGGCGGGGGGGAGAGGGGGGGGGGGGCACAGATACGGAGGCATAATGCACTGTCTGGAAGCAGGCGTGCCAAAGACGGCGTCACTGCCATGCCTTACATAGCATGCAGTCACCTTGGCTTGCTGTGGTCGGTGTTAACCCACCGCCAGTGCAGAATTCTGGGTATGTGTTGCATAACAGAGGGTGAAAACAACCAACCTGTTGAAAGTCGCTGCCATCGACTCCGACTCTCTGTCAGAGAAATGGTACACACTAAACGCCTTAACCGTTTTCCCCCTACAGTGCTGTGTGCTGTCATGAGCCTCAGAGCAGTGTCTTCCTCCAGACGCTCCAGTGGATACACTCCCGAGGAGGCGGCGTCCAGCTCCCTCTGACACTCTCCGGATGGCTCATTCCGGGAAAACCAGAAACATTTTGACACTCAACAGGGAGCAGCAGTGTCACAGCGCAATAAACCCAGACACTAGAAAAAAGTTCCAGGAATAGCGAGAGGTTGACAATTCCCACAAACTTGTCAAGTTCAATGCGGTGTGTTACAGGCGGAGACTCAATTCCAAATCCATGTAAGGTGAACTCATAAAAAATAAAAATAAATAAACTAAATGCGGGACAAGAGGATGATTTTTTTTCAGGACAGTGTAGCCTACATTCTTTAAAAAAAAATGCCATCTGTACACTGAACAAAAATATAAAAACGCAATATGTAAAGTGTTGGTCCCATGTTTCATGAGCTGAACTAAAAAGATCCCAGAAATGTTCCATAAGCACAAAAAGCTTATTTCTCAAAAATGTTCACACATTTGTTTACATTCCTGTTAGTGAGAATTTCTCCTTTGCCAAGGTAAGTCATTCACCAGACAAGTGTGGCATATCAAGAAGCTGATTAAGCAAGATGATCATTACACAGGTGCACTTTGTGCTGGGGGCAATAAAGGGACACAAAAAATGTGCAGTTTTGTCACACAACACAATGCCACAGATGTCTGAAGTCGAGTGTGCAATTGGCATGTTGACTGCAGGAAAGTCCACCAGAGCTGCTGCCAGAGAATCTAATGTTCAATTCTCTACCATAACGTTGTTTTAGAGAATTTGGCAGTACGTTCAACTGGCCTAACAATCACAGACCACGTCAGCCCAGGACCTCCACATCCAGACAGCTGATGAAACTGAAGAGTACCTCTGTCTGTAATAAATGCCCTTTTGTGATGAAATTCTGATTGGCTGAGCCTGGCTCCCAAGTGGATGGGCCTATGCCCTCCCAAACCCACCCATATTTTGTTTCAGTATATTTAGAACTTCTTGCAATTGAATTACTGTTTCATGAGTAAATTAGAGCAGATGGTGTTAAACTATATAGCCTTCCTGCATTTTGTTTAAAATGAAAGCACATTCTGCCTAGTAGCCTACAGTAGCATGCTGTTGAGTTTTGACCTAATTCGATTTGTTGTTGTTGGACTATTCAGCTAACAATCACCTCATTTCTTCTGAGATTTTCAGTTGTTTTTGGTGTAACAGTAACATTATACTCTGCTATTATATGTGTCTCTGTAGAATACTAATGAATCATTGTGATCTTCCAAGACATTAATTAATCTCTGATCTTACACACTCCGGTGCGCTCTGGCAGTACTACTACACCTCCGCAGTGCGCTGCACTAAACTAGCTAACAGCGCCCCAGCCGCACCTAGTCTATCCGTTTTCCTCGTCCAAAATTTGGTGATGCAGAAAACGAGAGACCACGCGGCGTGGCTGTTTTATGAACATCCGGGAATATGTGGACAAGGAAACATTGGTTGGTGTCAGTGAATGTAAAACGGTTAGCAAGGGAGACTTCTAAAAACGGGGTCGGGTGAAGTAGCAGCGTTTATGTTGAATGAACAACTAACGAGCATGGAGACTGGAGAGCCTCACAAGTTTGACAAAAAGTACCTTATAGCTTTCAGTCTAATATGGCCAGTGGCGGTTGGTGCCGTTTAAGATTAGGGAGGAGGATTTTTTGGAATGAGCATGTCCTTATTTCTATTACAGTATATTGGATGACTGTCATTCATATTACATTCGCCCAGTTCAATGTAACATAAGATAGGTTTAGGCTACTACATGATACTAAAATATTCCCTATACCCATCATCAGGTTACTACAACCTAGCCTATGAATGAAAGTATACAATGTAGGTGCAGAGATTGAGAGAATTTTTTTAGTAATCAAGGTGACAGATAGGGACACATTCAATACCACCTTGCATCTAGCTGATCTAAGGTGTAATCATTGGTCCAAATGAGTTTCTATTGGACAAATTCAGTTATTTTTATCCCAGTTTTGTTTCCGTTTAAGAAACTTTTTCAACAGAATTAGCAGAATGAATACACCCCTATCACCCGCACACGCAGTTCACTTTCATAGCAGCCACATACAAACAGCATGATCACTTTGCTCGTTGTATAATTCCTTCTCGATTCTGTCCTCCTCTCACCTTTTTCCTTTGATTGTGGACTTCAGTGCACAACACAACAGCTGTCTGTGACCAGGCGAGAAAACCTTTCCAAGCCAAACCTTCATACCATAACCACTACGCACAGTCTACATCGTTTTCACTATTAGCTAACTTCCTAGTCAGCATAGCTACTGGAACTAACATGTCAATAAACCTGCTACAATCATGCAGTACAGTGTACAGCAAGCAGTTACACCGGCAGGCCCCGGTGGCAATACATTTATAAAACCAAAAGCTTACCAAAACATGGAAGAGTTCCAGTGTTGGATAGCCTTAGCCAGCTAGCTAACATAGCACCCCTCTCTGTTAGAGCCAGGTGTTTAAACTAGCTAGCTGCATTCACTAGCTAATTAAGTGAATCAAATACCACAAAATATAGCTAGCTCTGATACGTTGGAGGACATCCTCTGGAAGTCATCTTAATTACTGTGTAAGTGTATGGAAGGGGGTGAAAACCATGAGCCTCCTAGGTTTTGTATTGAAGTCAATGTACCCAGAGGAGGACGGAAACTGGCTGTCCTCCAGCTACACCATATGTTACCCCAGGGAGTACTGTCGAGGCTACAGACGACTTTCATTGCAAAACAGTGTGTTTTAAACAATTACTTGGTGACGTGAATATATTTAGTATAGTTATATCTAAGAAGGATAACTTCTGAAAATGTTTTAGCATTTTTATGAAGTTCACTGAGGAGGATGGTCCTCCCCTGAATACGGCTATTTACTTACTTTTGTAGCTCTTTGTCAGACGCACGCTTTGTGTAAGTAGTGAGGCCTAACTGTCCTCTCAAAGTTTAGCCTGAAAGGATTTGAGAAATGTGATAGGTATTTCGTCAACCAATGACATTGGCCTACGTCTCCTCTTGCGCTGCGCACAACATCAGATCTCAACAACGATTGGAGAAATGTTAATCACCGGTACAACATCCTTATGATACAATATGTACAGTGCGTTCAGAAAGTATTCAGACCCCATGACTTTTTCCACATTTTGTTACGTTACATCCTTATTCTAAAATGGATTTAATTGTTTTTTCCCCCCCTCAATCTACACAGAACACGCCATAATGACAAAAGCAAAAATAACTTTAGACATTTAAGCAAATGTATTAAAAACAAAGAACTGAAAAATCACATTTACATGTATTCAGACCCTTTACTCAGTACTTTGTTGAAGCACCTTTGGCAGCGATTCCAGCCTCGAGTCTTCTTGGGTATGATACTACAAGCTTGGTACACCCGTATTTGAGGAGTTTCTCCCATTCTTCTCTGCAGATCCTCTCAAGCTCTGTCAGGTTGGATGAGGAGCATCACTTTCTCATAAGTGCAACGTGACTGCAAGAGACAGGTTGGAATGTCTGACTGAAATATGGGACAACTCTACTTTTTTTTCTAAATTTTGCGGTGTTTGAATTTGTTGATAAAATGCGGGAGATGATTGTTTGGTCGCGGGACACGGAACAATGGGCTGAAATGCGGGACTGTCCCACACAATCCGGGACGTGGTCACGCTTACTGGGAGGCTGTTTTGAGTTATTCCAGTCGTTCTGTATTCTAGTTGGATCAGATCATGCCCCTGTGTCTCATCAACGGTGTTCAGTGCCGTGTGCTGGATGATTCCGACAACCTCCTGTCAATGTGTAAGAATGTGCGATGCTGCGAACAGTAAGTCTCCTTAGCATGTGCTCACATCCCTTCTGCACTCCCGCTCACCAGTCAAACATTCTTAACTGTTTAAACATTTGTGTAGGCCTGGATTTTATACGCCAGGATCATCGGATTGGGCCTGCTGGAAATGGCATGCAAAAAAATGTAACGGAGCATACTTGAAAGAGAATGCATCTTATTAGCAACCTCTGCAGCAATCACTCACCCAGTGTGACAATTGGGTGCCTATAAATCACTCCCCTTGAAAGTAAAAGACCAATAGAAACATCTCAAGGTATTGGGGTCTCATCATCACATTTGCAAAAGCCTCTGCACTGAAAATAGACTCTGGGGTTAGACTGTCAGGCCTAGACATGCCTGTCCGTTTCATTTGCCAAACCCACTGGAAAATGGAAGCTAAATGTTTATCTTTTTGTTTGCTACCCAAGACAACAGTCATGAAAATGCATCCTGGCCTCAATGTTTTCTGTTTTTCCATGCATATCATTTCATTCCATTTTTGCTTTGATGCCTAGGGGTAAGGGAGCTGCACAAATTAAAATCAGAAGATGAAGTGGTAATAAGACCTCTTTAAGGGAAGCAACTAGATCCATTTTTGTTTAGTCTTCCGGTTCAAATTTTGCCTATAGACTCCACAAAAAGTGAACGGATACAAAAGTGATGGAAAACGTGACGGTGCTTAGCTCCTGTTTGAGCCAGACCAGAGACGGGTTACGACATCTACCATAAAGACAATTAACCACGTGTTTGCCATGCCTTTTAACAGCCAGACAGAACGGTCGCCAGGTCTGCAGAGACTACATGTTGTGATGAAGTGCTTGAAGGAGAGCACACTGAAGTGGCGAGGGCAAGCATTGTGCTGCAGCTGTCAGGCACAATTTTCAATCAACCCTAGAATTACTGAGGGATATAAAAGTAATTAATAAAGCTTGCGCTGGACCGGCGGGGGAAAAAACTATTATATTCTGTGTCTGTTTTACATTGAGAGGTGCTGTGAATACATTTTCACCCCGACACTGGTGGAGAGAGATGTTAGTGTGCAGTATGCAAATGGGAATGACATGCTAAACGCAGGGGAGTCGCAGGGAGCCAAGTCAGACATTCTGATTTAGACAGAGGGCACATGGAAGGGCGAGAGTTCTCCTAGCCCACTCAGAAATCCATCTCTTTAGCCTCCGTTTCATCTCAAACTGCAGGTGGGTGGAGGGGTTTGAAAGACTAGGAAAAAAAGGAAAAAAAATGGAAAAAAAACTGTAGGTTATCTGCCGCCATCTCGGTTGCATCAGCAGGAGGGGTTGACATAAACAACTTGTTGCAAACGATTTAGAAGTTACTTGGTGGAGGAGAGGGCGTTTATTTCTGGTGAACCCATCTCATTACTCCACCATTGCGCTATTCATTTATGTTTCTAGTTGCATGGATTACTCCTCTGCATGTCTTTATACATTTGTGAAGGTGCCGTTCTATTCCATTTGCCTGTAAGATTATCTGGGTTATTCCACAGTAATCCTTGAGACGGTTGACCGGCCATAAAAATAAAATGTATCATTTTCTTTTGGAATTGTTGTTATAACAGAGAGTAGGTCATTTTATTTTACCATGCCTGAAAACCTCTACATAGAAGACTGAGGAAATTAGGAAATTATAGTTGATACCTCCCCTTCAGCGAGAGGCATGGTTTGGGTGAGTTGAGGACATGCAGGAACTTTTACCTAAACATTTTCTGTTTGAGTCCCCCCCCCCCCCCGAATCTCTGACACACCACACGTCTATAAACAATGGGGCCCAGAACTCCGGTTGGAGAGGGAGGGGAAGGGGGGATATCGGACCAATGACTAAAGCTGCTCCAACAAAGGGCCAGGACAGGAGCTGGAGCAAAGTCTGAAAATAGGCTAGAAAGAGAGAATGGGCATACTGTGAAAGGGCAGGGATTTTTTTACTCTGGGTGGAGGTATTGGATGGGGGATTGGGGGGATAGAAGTTTGTTATGTTCAGTTTATTCAGGGTGCTTCGAATGTTGATTGAGCTCTGAAATCATAAACATTCAGAAATGTATCCAAGCAAGGAGACAGTCTTTTTGCTTAAATTCTACTGCAGGCTTTACAATACCTGTTTGCAATGAGGATTTGTATGGACATAAAAATTGCAAGATGGATTCCTAGAAAAGTGGAATTGTCTTTACGCTTACTAAAACATTACAGTACACAAAACTGATTTTTTTCCCCCCCACACCCCAGGCCCGAATTCAAGATGTATCAAACAGTATACTAGCAAAGCCACCAGACAAGATGGCCATCTCAATGCCCCAAATTAATGCTGCCACTCAGGAGTATCCATGACAACCAGCTCAAAATCTGAACTATAAACCCAGGCAAACCTCTACCCAGAAACTCTTAATATGACTAAAAGCATCAGGCTACAGTAAATGTACAGTAAACACAATTTACATAGGCCTATGGAACACTGTGCAACATGTGCAATCAACCATCAAAATCAATAAATTCCTCAAATCTAGTAGCTCTAAACCCTAACAGGCTCAAGACATCTATACTCTCTCTGGTCAAACACCAGTCCAACCTTAGGAGAAACCTTATTTTTCATATCCATGCTCAGGTTTTGGCAGTGATGAGGCTTGCAGTCAATGCACTCTTCAATTGTGCTGAATGCAGGTAAGTTCTTGGAGACATGACAACTGAATTGTTTATAAGGTTAAAATAACTAGTTCATATGCTATGTAGGCTACATTAGCCATCTTCATTTTACAGTTTTGAGGCTACAATAGATTGACATTTGGTTGGTAAAAACAGTAGGATAAATACACATGTAGGTAGAGTCCATTCTCGTTTTTTCCCTTGTCACAACGGACCAGTCAGTCAAACCACACAAAACGCTCATAACCAAGTGTCTTTGCTGACAATGTCTTGTAGCCTACAGCAACACCCTGTTGCTTTGTCTGACTTCATTTCAGTTCTTGTAAAATATCAGCTAGATCACTATTGGCTGAATGAAACTTGATCTGCGGATACCAACAAACAAAACAAAACAAAATCAACCGAGTCGGTGTCGAAACAGACCACGACTGGATTAAGGTGATTCGGAACAATCACACCTGCGCTGCAGTCTGCGCGCTCTGAGTAATAAATACCCCGGGAGGCCACACCTTGCATGCATAACATGGCGTACCGAAACTCGGGAGGAACCAGACGGTATTGTGTATAAGTCAACTTCCATAACAAGTCTTGCGAAATCCAATACCGCCACCTCTGAAATCATGTATGACCGTGTTGATGAGCCACACAATGTGCATGCGTTTCATATGGGACTGTGAATGGATCTATGGCACAGTTCGGTTGCCGATACCGAACATTTGAATGAACGTGACCCATTGAAACACATTAAGAAAACGTAAAGGTAATAAAAGGACTGGAGATTACAGAAAATAGGGTAAATGTTCATGGTTCTTACCTTGAATAATCAGAAGTATCCCTGCTGTCACCAACAAACTGTTTTTCATTGGTGATACAGGGCAATGTTTAGCGTCTCTCGCCATTCTTCTAAAAAGACGAGGTGGATATAAAATCCCCAACACCACACCACACCAGAACAGACTTAATATTCCTTGACTGATTGCTTCTCAATAAAAATATATAATAGGACTAGACCGCAAAACAGACCGGAGTCGGTAAGCTATAGGTTGGATCTTCAGTCAGACGTCGTATTTTCTCGATTTCAAATTAGAGTCGACTTGACAGTCACACAAAACATTCAAAACCCCTCCCCGTGTGGGGCGTACAGGTATGTCTCTGGTGTTCGCTAAATGGCACCAGAAAAAAGTAACACTCATGTTCGGTGTGTCGGTTATTTCCACTAAGCATTCGCACGCATTCTGAGTGGGGGATTGGTTGTGATGTCACAATATGCCGCCTAAAACCAGAGCCATATATTAAGGGTGCGTTCGTAAATTCAATCTGGAGTGCCAGAGTACACTCAGAGTGCCCTCTGGTCGTAAATTCAGAGCGTTGTCAGATTGTCCGTTCGTAAATTCATCAGTTATTCTGCGCTCTGACACACTCAGACGAGATTACTCTGAAATCGGAGTAGATAGCCAGAGTGAATTTACGAACGCACCCTAAAATAGTTAGGCCAACTTTTAGAATTGTGAATATTGTTCTAATTCTAGACATTCAATTGCATAGCATTGTTTAAATATTCTCCATGTAATGTTAATGGTAAACCAACATGGCTGCAATAGAACGTTGAAGTATCATGTTTATGCATCCTAATGCTCATTCTATACATTCCGTTTTATAGTCTTTTTTTGTATATTCCCATGTAATATTAATGGGGAGCTAAAATGGCTATCATAGAATGTTGAAGTGTCATGTAAATGCACATAATGCAGAAACCGCATTGGCCTGATGCCGCGTTCAAAAGAACTGGAAATTCGGAAATCTCAGACTTCCCGAATTCAAAGCGTTCAAGACAACTAGGAACTCTGAAAAAACGAGCTCAGATTTGGTATTCGGAGTATTCCGAGTAACTGGGGCTTTTTTTCTAGCGCTCCGACCTGAAGATCACTGACGTCATTATTTGACCTCGTTTTTTCCCGAGTTCCAAGTTGTCTTGAAAGCACGATGAACGTGTCTCTAATGGTGCTTTAATGACAACTGGGAACTCAAAAAAGAACGAGGTCAAATCATGTAGGCCTATCTTGTTATTCAATTTATTTCAACATTCTGTCATAAAGAGCACATGTTCAACTTAATTTAAAAAACACGTTTTCCCATCTCATGAGGTTACATTTAAAAAATGACTGTAGAAAGTGCATATTTATGTGCCAAATAAAGTAACAGGGTTGACGATTTCATCTTAAATCACCCATAAATCTTGTGATAAGGGAAACAAATGGAAGATTGTTGTGTGCAACAGGGATGGGCAATTGAATGCAAGCTTTAAAAAAATGTCTAGCCTGTCTAAGGGTAACATAGATGATGGATAACAGTTGTTATGCTGGACTCAATGGATTTTCCAACACAAAACACCAGAAAATTGTTTTAAAAAAGAGTAGAACCAGCTCACCTTCTTTTACACTATAATTTGACTGTTAGATGTCAAATGTTTCTTTTGAAAAAAATATTTAAAAACGAATAGTTTCACCATATTAAAAAGAGAGTTCAGTTAATATAACAGGGTTGGCCTTAAAATGAATCACTAATCACATGAAATGAATAATCATCTTCAGAAATGACTGTTCAAAGCAACAACATAACTAGGGATCTACAATGACGGTGGACATTTGGGAGAAAAGTTGGGGGTAAAGGGATTCAAATCTTCCCGTATGTCACCGAGGGTGCATGGAAGGGCATGTCAAAAGCCTTTGTTCATATACAAAAAAAATATTTATTGAATTCTCCATGTGGTATATATTAAAGGGCACTATATTGAATATAACAAGCTTTTAACATTTCTACTTAAAATATCAAAGGCACTCATTATTTTTATTTTTTTATCACAATAGAGAACATTCTTGCATATTCCGCTGACCTATATGGATGGTGGATCCATTTTCTGTCTATTTGTCTATACATTTTTCTCTGTAGGATATGGCATGAATGTTATCATAGTGCTAGACTACACAGAGGATAATTGGGCTATTTGGAGTGGGTGGGACCCATGATGAATATATCTATGCTGAGACCACAGGTTGAGAGGCAGCATAGATATCAAAATGCTTCAGTTAAAATGATCAGGTTGTGAAAAGCAGTGAAGTTTAGGGATTTTCCTACCACCAACACTCATTCCTATGAAACATGACATTCAGGAACTTCCCCAACTATTTCACAAGTATTCAGACCCTTTACTCAGTACTTTTTAAGCACCTTTGGCAGCCGTTACAGCCTCGAGTCTTCTTGGGTATGACGCTACAAGCTTGGCACACCTGTATTTGGGGAGTTTCTCCCATTCTTCTCTTCAGATCCTCTCAAGCTCTGTGAGGTTGAATGGAAAGTGTACCGGCACAGCTATTTTCAGGTCTCTCTAGAGAGAGTTAGATCGGGTTCTGTCCGAGCAGTGGCTGGGCAACTCAAGGACATTCAGAGACTTCTCCCAAAGCCACTCCTGCGATGTTTTGGCTGTGTGCTTAGGGTCGTTGTCCTGTTGGAAGGTGAACCTTTGCCCCAGTCTGAGGTCCTGAGTACTCTGGAGCAGGTTTTCATCAAGGATCTCTCTGTACTTTGCTCCGTTCATCTTTCCCTCGATCCTGAATAGTCTCACAGTCCTTGCTGCTGAAAAACATCCCCACAGCATGATGCTCCCACCACCATGCTTCACCGAATTGATTGTGCCAGGTTTCCTCCAGACGTGGCGCTTGGCACTCTACCATAAAGGCCTGATTGGTGGAGTGCTGCAGAGATGGTTGTCTTTCTGGAAGGTTCTCCCATCTCCACAGAGGAACTATGGAGCTCTGTCAGAGAGACCAACGGGTTCTTGGTCACCTCCCTGACCAAGGCCCTTCTCCCCCGATTGCTCAGTTTGGCCAGGCGGCCAGCTCTAGGAAGAGTCTTGATGGTTCCAAAATTCTTCCATTTAAGAATGATGGAGGCCACTGTGTTCTTGAGGATCTTCAATGCTGCAGAAATGTTTTGGTACCCTTCCCCAGATCTGTGCCTTGACACAATCCTGTCTCTGGGCTCCACGGACAATTCCTTCAACCTCATGTCTTGGGTTTTTGCTCTGACATGCACTGTCAATTGTGGGACCTTATATAGACAGGTGTGTGCCTTTCCAAATCATGTCTAATCAATTGAATTTACCACAGGTGGACTCCAATCATGTTGTAGAAACATCTCAATGATGATCAATGGAAACAGGATGCACCTGAGCTCAATTTTGAGTCTCATAGCAAAGGTTCTGAATACTTATGTAAATAAGATATTTCTATGAAACCTGTTTTCACTTTGTCATTATGGGGTATTCTGTGTAGATTGATGAGAATTTTTGTGGAAATAGTCAAGGGGTCTGAATACTTTCCAAATGCACTGTACATTCATTTAAATCCTCTGTTGATCAAATGTGGTATTGATTATAGGTTGGTGTTGTTCGTCCTTAAGTAATTTCCAAGATGTCACCTATTTAAATATTTTGCATAAACACACCTTCAGTAACCTTCTTATGTATAAATGTCGCTCAGAGGAGAATGTTGCCTCAGAATATGGCCCTGTGATTGGTGGTATGGCCATAAGCTGTGAGATACTTCTCTATCAGCAGTTCATTATCACAGTGGTCACCAGCTGACTCTTTGTCTTGGCAATACTCTCAATCAAACACTCAATACTGGTGGAGCATCTAAAACCTTCTGTCCTCTAAACTAGTGACCACCCCGTGTGAGTGTACACAGCATACAAATCACCAACTACAGTGTGCCATCTGTTGTCAGTTTGATGCAATTGCGGCCACATATATCACCTCGTGTTCAGGTCATCCTGGCCTTTGCTCCTCATTCTCCTTCCAGGAGGGAATATAAATCAACTCCCACCCCCTGACAGCTTGGACCCCTATTGTGTTATTTACCCAAGATGCTTTGGTCTACCGCTGGAGCCAGGCAAGCTAACAAAGTGCTCTCTCCCTTATTGTTTTCTTTATACAGGAGCCCATGAATTGTATATGTGGCCCTCTGTTTTCACTCCCATTCCAAGAAGCCACAAGGCCCATATGGTTTCCATGTGATTTGTGTGGATATAGATTCGTATGTTTTTCTTTGAGGGAAGGGGACCCGTAGGTTGCCAGATAATCTTTCAATCTGCAAACACATGGAGCGGTGGGTAAGAGGTGGCTGTCCATCACGATAAGGAGCCTGCTGACATGGCTGTGATTGGGGGTCGCAAACAGTAAACGGCAGGGGGCCAGAGCTGTGCCTGGGCAAAATGGAGGCAATGTTCACCATCACTCAACCGAGGGTAGATTGGGTTGGCCATATCATCTGCAACATCTAGCCAGTACAGATGTAGGTCAAAAGGGTCTTAATGCTTAACTTCAGCCCTGGGGTTTATTGGGGGTTTATTAGGGTTTGTGCTGGGGTTATCTCCATGGAGACCAAGGGGGCCATAAACAACAAAGTTAATACCTCCAACTACCACTGGAAATTAGTTCTGCTTGTGAACTTTAAACACTGAAATATTGCACTGTTCAATGGGTAATCTTTTTCAACTAATAAAATAATGTGTTTATCTGTCCCAAAGCTCTGCCAATTGTCTGACTGGCACTACTGATGGCTCGACCCAACATTCTGCAAGGAGGCTTCAATGAAAGACTAGTCCTTCCACTGTGACATACAGAGCAACAGAAACACCCTACCTACAGTATCTCTGGGAAACTAAAAAAACAAAAAGTTCATTTGGTAAAACCATGGAATCAAAAAAGATGACTACAGTAAATGCATCTAACGTTTACTAGCCTCTTCCATCTCCCCCTCTCTGTCAGACCTTTTCCGTGCCATTTGAGAAATTGCCCCTGTGGCCAAAGATCGGCTCAGAGGAATGAGAATGATTTAACAAGCTGCCGCTTAATGTGATTGTGTATCAGCCGAAGCAACACATTTAAGCGCTGTACATCTTAGCCGGTGGCAGCCTCCTTCATTTTTTGAAGCGTTGATCTCCCATCTTCCTCCTCTCTCCTCCTCCCTCCATCTTTTCCCTCCCCCTCGATGACTTCCTTCTTCCCCCTTTCTTTTCCTTCTGTCATTACTGCACCTGTACATAGCCCATCTATAATTTAGCCCAAACAACTACCTCTTTCCCTACTGTATTTATTTATTTATTTTGCTCCTTTGCACCCCATTATTTCTATCTCTACTTTGCACATTCCTCCACTGCAAATCAACCATTCCAGTGTTTTACTTGCCATATTGTATTTACTTCACCACCATGGCCTTTTTTTGCCTTTACCTCCCTTATCTCACCTCACTTGCTCACATTGTATATTGTAATGAAACAGCGGGGAGCAGGTCTCGAACCCTCGACCTTCTAGCCCGAGGTCCGGCGCGCTATCGACTGTGCCGCAAAAGCATGCTCAAAGCATGCTCAAGCGGCAGAGTCGATTTCCGCGCTTATAAACCCAGGGTCGTTACACTATAGACGTATTTTTCTACTGTATTATTGACTGTATGTTTGTTTTACTCCATGTGTAACTCTGTGTTGTTGTATGTGTCGAACTGCTTTGCTTTATCTTGGCCAGGTCGCAATTGTAAATGAGAACGTGTTCTCAACTTCCCTACCTGGTTAAATAAAGGTGGGAAAATAAATAAATAATAAAATAATTAGAGTTTACCCCTCTCCCTTTCCCCTCCCCTATTAGCTGAGCTGTAGCTAAGTGTCGGTTTGGTAAACGCACTCCAAGGGAGCAGCAGATAATACTGTTCGCTTTAATTAAAGACATTAAAGGGCTAGAGAGACATGGAGCCCCAGGGAGGAAGTGTTCTCACACCTCCTGAAATATTCTTAATTTCTTCCCCTCCCGCTCTCATTCTATCTTCCATTCTCTCCATCTCTCTCCCACTCGTTTCTCTTCCTCTATCTGCTTCTCTCTCGGTGTCTCCGCCACCTTCTCCTTGGTGTTCTCCGACTCGTGAATATCTTCATTAGTTTAGTACCGTGGACTTTGTTTACAGTTAATGAGTGTTTTCCCTGCTCATTTATTTCCAGTACGCTTGTTGCTGGATTTAAGAAACTGTGTGGGTTTGAGTTTCAGGCACAATGGTGGTAGCTGTGTGTTTGTGAATATATATTGAGGCCCATATGGGTGTGTGTGTGTGTGTGTGTGTTTACAGCTTCTGTGAGTTGGCATTTGTCTCACCTAAAGTGTAGGCTTTTGTCCTCATGCTGAGAGAGCCTCTCCTAGAAGGTGTTGTTGCATCTGGTCCGTCTTGTTTCTCCATATTTTGCCATTTTACACATAATACTTGTGCATCTGTTCTGTTCCCTGTATGCCGTCACTGGCTCCTGTTTGTTTGTCCGCTCATCCACTCCTCATCCACAATGCACAGCTCACACACAAACACAACGTCAGGAAGGCGCTTTCTGATTGTCTCACATCCGCTCAACACTGCTCCATAAATAGAAAACCGGCTCCCCAGGGGTGAAGACAATGTTTGGTGGACAGATTAAAGGGTGGAGAGCTCATTGAGTGAGGGGCTGACAGGCTAGATGGGTGAGACTGGTGAGATAAATAGTCCTGTTTCAATAGTCCTGTGTGAGAGGGCCTGTGGGTTTTACATCCCTTATGCTTGACTCATGTCCACTGCTTGGCCCCTCTGCCATGTGAAAGAGTAGGCCTTTTACTCCCATCACATATAGACTTAGCAAAAACAATTACTGAGAATGGATTGAGACAAGAAAGCTCATTTACTGTAAGCAGCAGTGCAGATGCAGAGCAAGTGTATCACATAATTGGCAGTTCAACAGACTTCACTCAATCACGTAAAAGACTTAAATCAATTAGAGAGAGCGAACCGATACAGCCTACTGGGAGGATGCTTTCTCTTTCTTTATTACAAGCAGTGGATTTAGAGAAAGTGTACCACGTAATTGGTAGTTCAACAGCAGTTTGCCCTTGTGGAAGACTAAGTGGGCACTGGTTCACATCCTACAATAAAGCCACCTGCCATTGCTACCATTTACTTTCCTCCACTGAGAAATAGCCGTGCTACCTGTGGGAGCCGTGGAATGTAAGAAAAAAGGAATTGTTTTGCATTCCCCAACACAGAACCTCGTAGGTGCAGTTAAATACAATCTTGTTTTGATGACCCCAGCAGTCTCCAACACAGACCCCCCTAGGTGCAGTTAAATACAATCTTGTTTAGAGATTCACAATAATAATGAACTGCTCTTGTGATGTTAACCCCACCACCCCAGATCACTCAAATACCAAGACGCTGGAGGGTTGATATAGCCAAATTGATTAGAATAATAATCAACTGCTCTTGTGATGTTAACCTCATAACCCCAGATCACTCAAACACACAGACATTACAGTGCAGATATAGCCCCATTTGTTTAGAGATTAGGATAGACTGGAGACTGATGGTTGTTCTGTTCCCCACCTGTGGACTGTTCAGAGAATGAAGCATGCCACCCACTGTGAGATGCTGCTGTGTGAGTGATGGCCTGTGTGTGTGTGTGTGTGTGTGTGTGTGTGTGTGTGTGTGTGTGTGTGTGTGTGTGTGTGTGTGTGTGTACGCACGCATGTTTGTGAAACAGAATTTGTGTGTGTTTGAGCCTAAGCATATGTGTTCTTATGGGTGGCATGACTGGTCATTTCATTAAATGCTGTGATAGCAGGATGTGTTGTATGCTTGGGCAGCGTGTTAAAGCCTCTCTGATGAGCCTAATGACCGATAGGCTGCCATTAAAGTGGCATGTCCAATTACCGCTACACTTACTCTCCCCTCCCTCTGACACCAGGGCCATCCATCAAAGACCAGACCATCAATGACCAGGCTTTATGCGACATAAAGCCTGGTCATGTGCGATGACCATCCCCCTACAACTGGCATATTAAGGAAAAGGAAAAAAGGGGGATACCTAGTCAGTTGTACAATTGAATGCATTCAACCGAAATGTGTCTTCTGCATTTAACCCAACCCCTCAGATTTATTAAATGTTTAATATGTGTTCCAGGCTGATTCGATCCCAAGTTAAGTATCTGACTACAATTTTGGTCAGCTCGAAACAGAGCCATGAATGTATGAATGGACTATCTCTATCCCATTGCCCGCCTGTGGTGATAAGTAATACATACATTCTCCCCTCGGTTCTGCTAAATGTGATTTATTTAAATCTTTTAGAATCATACTTTTATAACCTGTTGTTACAGGCCATGTTTTATTCATTATTGAGAAAGAGTTGCAACTTTGAACCGCAAGCATTATAGCCCAGCTAGTGTAATAATGCTATCAGACATTCATTTCCATGGCCCATTAATATTGTTTGAGTGTAATTGATACTCATTAAATTGAACACAAGGCTTATGAACAGTACGCTCATTGTGTTCCAGGCACTTACCTCTCAGGCTGTACTAGTGAGTAAAAGGGTTTTCCCTCCTCTCCTGACTGGTGCTGGAAGCCCACCAAACCAGGGTCAGGATGGGGTCGGGAGGAAATAGTAAGCGTCTCATATCCTGCGCTGAGGGCAGAAACAGGTTCTTGGGGGAAGTGGCAGCTGCTCCAGAGTGATCCCATTAGGCTTCAGTTAAGCCTGTGTGCCAGTCACACCACACCTCCCAGGAACCAGAGCACATATGGGCCAAACTCAGTTTGGCTGGGGTGTCGGACAATATGCTGTGCCAATAAATGCACTGTAATCCATCCATTCCAAGCCTATTTTGGCCCTCGCAGTAATTTCTCACCCGCATGCGTTCAAAAGATATTGAATTATCTTTGAATTGTGTAATGAAAACATATGATTTTCATTGAAAATAATTGGGAATGGCTGCATAAATATATCCAGACAGGTAGTTTTATACCAGACACTTTTAAGTGAAGTCAAAAGCCAGAGTTCACTTAAAAGAACAAGACAGCCCTCTGCTGGTAACAAACAATAACAATGTGAAATAGCTTTTTAGCTCCATGTTCTCATTACCACCCTCCCGATAACAGTACTGCATTTTCCCTCAGACTACAATTATCTGAGTCAAATAGATTTTCCCCTCCCTACCATCTCATCTCCAATCGCCTCCAAGGTTCCCAGAATTAACACTGCCTGTTGCTGTGGCTGGCCGAAAAAGTGTTGCCATGGAAACAGACAATGCAATACTCTCTCTTGAGAGTCGGGCAGCTTTTTTCTGCTCTATAATCTATTCCCCTGGCCGTCTGAGGCTGTCTGCAGAGATCTGACTTGGTATCACGTTAACCAGGGCTTTAGGGCACACCTCACTAACCTGAGAGAAGACGTACTCCAATTGGAGAAAGAACATCTGGATGAAAAGCTATTAGAAAGGCCAGAGAATGTTATCACGACTCACAACCCAGAGCCATAACTAGATGGATATGTACCCCAGAGGGCCGGAGTATGAGTCATTGGTAATATCATGGTGAATTGAAAAGAAGCTCACACTGGTGATCTTGATGCTCCGCAGAAGATCAATTAAATCTGTGAAG
Organism: Salvelinus alpinus; assembly: GCF_045679555.1. Classification (NCBI taxonomy): domain Eukaryota; kingdom Metazoa; phylum Chordata; class Actinopteri; order Salmoniformes; family Salmonidae; genus Salvelinus; species Salvelinus alpinus. The sequence goes on from NC_092111.1 coordinate 10,123,873, forward strand.
CTGCTGCGTCAAGATCACCAGTGTGCTGAAGTTTCTTTGCAATTTAGCACCGTTTTTAACCGCGCACCTGGTAATTCAATAGCCAATAGGTGTGTGTGTGTAACACTTTCTCAATACGACTCACAGTGAACAGACGGACTTGTGAACTACAGGTTGAAAAATATACTCCATCAACACATTTTATTTCTTCCCTAATAACTTTGAAGAGAAACATCCAAACGGTAACGCGCTCTCACGAGCTGATCTTATAATCATCAAAGTGAAGACAGTGTGAAATCTTTTGCGACCATACATCAGGTGTAGCAAACCCTCCTTCCTGGAGAGCCGGCTTTTACTCCAGCCGTACTGTGTCACACCTGGTTCAGCCAATCAATATCCCGAGGAGCAACTGGTGAGTTATAGTAGGGCTGGAACAAAACCCTGCAGGAGGTTGGCCGTCCCTGCGCTACAGCTGAAATCTAGTCGTGTTTTGGACAGATATGCATACATAGTTAGATATATAAATCGACGTCATCAGACAGAAGCACAAATTATGTCGGCATGTTATAGATCAATATCAACACAACGACAGAGTGTGAACGCAGAAAACCCACGCTCATCTTTTTGAGTAGACATCTTTACCGAACGGGATAGACTCAAGCTAAGCAGATCCTTGCTCGATTATTCGTATTGTGTGATGAGAGCATTGCGATGCATATTGTGTTACGGCAGATATGAATTTGGCGAATTCTCCAATACCACCTTCATTTAGCCCCATCAACAGCAGGGTTATTCACAACCCAATATGGAAGGACTTCATTCACAAAGACCTACAGTCTGTCACTGTAAGCCTACTCATTTCGAGACTTGTACTGTTCACCAGAGTAGCCTTTGTGCGGCTAAAATAGTTCAGTTCATATCAGTCCCCGGGGTTACCACCGCTAACCCAAGTTCTAGCTTTCATTGTATTCCTCAAACTGTTCCTCAACATCAGAGCTTGGATGAACACTTAGAAAAATGTCAGGTAAGGGAAGCCTCCAACCATTAGGTACATGACACCCATCCTACTGTTCATAAGAGCCTCAGTCGCAACTTTAAAAAACCTCCACGAACACTGTACAACATATATTTTCATCATACAACAATAAAATGTACTTTTCCCCCCATAATTCATTGTGGTATGATTAAGGCATTAAGTGTACTCTAGTGTAGGGGTCTGTGACCCACTCCTGCTGTATCAGCAGCAGCCACAGTGGAAGTCTGCGTTGGGGTCCAGCAGGAGGTTCTTGCGGTCGCAGTGCAGGCAGTCCAGGTGGTACCAGGCGTCGCAGTCGTCACACTGGACCCACTGCACCGTGTCCTGCTGGGGCAGGCGGCAGCGAGGCGCGGCACACGGCTCCACCCCCTGGGACACTCCCTCCACTTCGTCTTCTGAGGACGACGAGGAGGAGCTCGAAGAGGACGACGACGAGGAGGAGGAGGAAGACGAAGAGGAAGGAGGGGGAAGGGAGGGCCGCAGAGGAGGGTGCTTCCTTGGTCTGCCCCGCCGCTTGCTGGGAGGGAGGGAGAAGAGCGAAGTGTCACATTCGACTTTCAACGTATTCACTATATATCACAAAAAATACATATTTGAGAATGTGAAGAGAGAACGGAGCATATTCGTTTCCAGAAAAATAAAATGCACAATGAGAAATACAAATATATGATAGAGCAATGTCACTGTAGTTTGGATGCTGTCACATGAGGGCATTCTTACCCAGAGGTGATGTGAAATCTAGCAAACTGCCCTGCCCGTCCTCGATCCTCTTTGCAGATCCTCAAGGATGGAGACCCTAGGGTGTAACTCGTTCCTCCCACCACCATAGGGGAGTAAACTGGGGAGCTGTGAGCCCGTTGCCTTCCCCGCCCAGAGGATGGCGGCGAAAAAATATTCTGCTGGCGAAACACAGAGACGTTCACATTTGGGCCAGTCCTTTGATTGTTTGGGTTGATCTCCCGCCTCTGACTGATGTTGAAGGAAACATGGTTGAGTTTGCCGTTAGCGACGATGGTGTGACAGTTTGCGATCGGTTTGGGCACAGGCACGTGTTTCAGTTCAAACTGGCGTCGTACATCCTGGTCTGTTTTGGGTAAATGAGCATGGAAACCCTCAGATTCTGACTTGTAGAGGCGCCTTCTCTTCGTCCCACTCGGCCCGTCCTTCACTCTTCGGTGGTTCCCGGGATCGTCCGAGCTGTCATCCTCCAGAAGGACAGTGTGGGCTGACTTGCGCCTGCTCTTGGATGAGGGCGGGAGTGACTTGGATGAGGCCACAGAGGTAGTGGGTGGAAAGGGAGGAGGGGTGGAGGGCGGGACCAAGGATGTAAAGGGCAAGGAGGTGGAGCTTGTGTCTGTGATATTGCCATCACACCTCTTAAATGTCCAAGGAGTCCCAGTCATCTTGCTCAGGCTTCCGATGGAATTCAGAATGACAGTCGCCCTGTTGAGATCCAAGTTGGCCACCGCCTTGCGGTCCAGGCTCGTTCTGATTCGGTTCTTCAGGTCGGAGGAGAAGGTGCCGGCCTTTGGGATGGTGATGGCGTCAAAGTCCAACGGCCGCACGCTAACCTTCTGGAAGAGGAAGTAGAACTCTGGGCTCCCTCTCTCTGATTGGCCGCCGAAGGTGAGCGTGTCACCATCTGAGAGCACCCATTGGACATCTGGCTGCAGCCGGACCTCATTCACCCAGGTACCTGGCATGGGAAGGTGGAGGAGAATGCTCAGATGAAAGGCTAGTAGAATAGAATTTAATGAGACCTAAGGAAACTAAACACAAGTGTGTGTAGTTGTAGAATATGTTACAAGAAATTAACAAAATAAATATTAATTCCCTCCCAAAGATAGAATGACAGACACATCATATCAGACTACATCACAGTTATATGTCTCTGATGGTGATTCTTCGAAGAACGGTGTACTGTAATCATGTGGGATGGTGTGGAACTCACCATGGCTGCTCCGGTCTTTTATCTGCACTTTCCAGCCCCCCTCAGCTGCTCCCTCCGCCTCCCTTTCAGCATGCAGCTCGGCATGGATACGAGACACAGACGTTGAGTCCAGTGTGACATCACACAGCTCTGCCGCACGGCCCAGCCGGAACACCGAGTGGGTCAGCGCAGGCCGGAACGTGTACAGGTCCCGGGCTGAATCCGTAGAGGACAAGCCGATTCTCAGCAGCTGGAAACATGGCTGGACTCCGGACAGCATGGCCACGACTCACCGATGCCCACCCCAGTCAGTGACAGATACTTTCTTACATAGAGCCTTCCATTGCTTAAATAGCACTTAAGTCAGTGAATGTGATAACAAAAACTGTAATGTCTGTAATGCTGGTAAAAGCTTTGTTCTTAGTATGTTGCGTAGAATGAATTTGAACAGATTTAACATTCAAACAATTGTTTTAATAGTAAAACGTATTGGATACAATCTATAACCTGCACGGTTATTTGCTGAGTAATGTCACCTAAATATTAGTTGTAATACCGTGTACATTTGACTAAGCTAAGTAATTCATAAATAGACACGTAAAGGCTGGGAGCTAGAGCTGGCAGCTTGAGGTGGGTTCAACCTGAAAAGACAGAAGAGGGAACGTTTGTAAGACAGAATGCTCATATGACTCACTCAGCCTGTCTACACCTTAAATAGTTAACTCATTTATATTGCTAATATAATCAATTATGACAATTTCATATTTGACACAAGTGATCAATCTATGGATTGATGGCAATGTAGCATCCTATTGCCTAGTGATGGGGAGAAAAAAGTATATCGTTACTACTTTGGACGATATTATATCGATACTTTGACTCCAAGTATCGATTTGGAAATCTACTCTTTGCTAGGTAGTGTTAGCTAGCGCTAGTCGGCTGTACCTGTGCCAAAACTCTGGTAGAGCATTTTTTATCCTATAGCTTGTTCTCCATCTTTATAACTTGAGCCGATTTTCAAAACTTATTGCCACGACTGATCAAAACCAATTGTCTCATGCTCTTGTAACAGTATAACTTTCAACCGTCCCCTCGCCCCGACACGGGCGCGAACCAGGGACCCTCTGCACACATCAACAACGGTCGCCCACGAAGCATCGTTACCCATCGCTCCACAAAGGCCACGGCCCTTGCAGAGCAAGGGGAAACCCTACTTAAGTCTCAGAGCAAGTGACGTAACTGATTGAAACGCTACTAGCGCGTACCCGCTAACTAGCTAGCCATTTCACATCCGTTACACTCTCTGCAGAAGACATATAGTGAGCAATATGTTTGGAACATCGAATCACAATACATATCGTATTTGCACCTAAGTATTGTGTCGTGAGGTCCCTGGCAATTCCCAGCTCTATTGCCCTATCTGGCCCTTTTGTAGGCCAGCAGATCAATTTCCAAAAACGAACACACACACTTCCAAAAATATATTTTAGGAACTCAAATCGGGATCTCAGCTTACTGTTGAGTTAGAAAACACAGATGCAATTCGAAATGTGGTTGCGCATCAGCAGTTTCTCTTGTTATGTCAGTCAGAATTGCAGAAAGGCTTCAGACAGGCCCTGATCACTGTGTCCTCTCATGATGAGTTCAGATTGTGGCCCCCATCAAAGTTTCCCATAGCTGCACTCTGTATCTCAGAAAAGTTGCATAAATTAAAAATACGCAACAAAATAGACTTTTACATGTAGTTGAATTGTAGGTACTACCTTGCCGTTGTGAGCATTCACCAATATGATGCACATTGTTCTATGAAAAACGAACAAACTGCATGTAGCTAATAGCTAACGTTACTGTATGCCTGACAGTGCTGCTGATTTGCTAGTGTAGCACAAGGCTCGTGCGGTGAAATTACACAGGGACAAAGCAGTGGGCAACAAGTGTATCACTTTTGTTAGGTAACTAGCTAAATTACAACGAATAGTTTTGCCAAGATGACTATGCAAATGTCAACAAACTAAACCATCGTTACACCGATTAAGAGGTGTATCATATTAAGATGTCAAAATACACTACTCGGAAAAAGCATTTCACAATCAAGGCGTAGACAGCCGGATAGTTCCTGTAATCCACATTGAAAGTCATACCTCCACAAAAGTGGCTCGAATCTGCTGCACTTGAATTCTTATCCACTATCTAAATATGATGCTAACGCTGCCGATTGTTTAAAACTGTCTATATACTTTAGTCTTTTGATAACTTATGTCCAATTTAAACGTCGTTGTTTGCTGAACGGAGATTTTCGCGTTCTTTTCCCCAGGAAGTCCTTTGAAATTTGGCGCGCCATCCAGGCTTCCTTGCGCTTGATTCACGCCATTTCCGCCCGCCTCTGTTCTGTCACTCACAGCTATGGCATAGTTTTAATTGAAACAGAGTGGTACTGTAGCTACCTTGGCCAGCTATTACATATGAAACTCGCAGGTAAGGTGTAGGTGGTTAGTCAGTTGATAGGCTATGGTGTCTGTTGATTTCAGAGTTTCCTGTAATTAAGACAGGAAATTATCAAAGAAAAATAAATTGATAAGGTAAGGTTTTTAGAGCGTTTCATACCGTGTGGCTTCCACCTTAGAACAGTGCACTGCAGCACCTGCAGTAGCAACATATTGTAGGCCTACTACACCAGATAATGTGATATAACTAAAGATTGTTGGTGTCCATTACTGAACGTTACAGGTTTGCCTATACCAAACAGCGCCATAGATTTAGCATCTAATCTGCAACTCCCTTTGTTCTTGATTCTAGAAAACAGTTTCTTATACACGACGTATCCAGTTGCAGGTGGTTCTACAAAAAAAGCAGCACAAACGAAGGTTCCTTGCCATCTTAGCCGCCGCACATCTAGAATTTCCCAGCATCTTTGTCAGAACAAGTCCTTTCTATGAGACATGGCCACATGTAGAAGTAGGTGACAGGGCGACTAAAACAGATGCATGCAGTAAGCATATCTCACTCGATACAAAACATGTATTTACTATCTTCCTGAGTTTTATATGGTGTTTGTAGAACCACCTGCAACTGGATACAGACATTTTATAAAGATAACTGTTTTCCTGAATCGAGAACAAAGAGAGTATCACCAAATGCAGGTTAGTAGAAAAATTGTTGTTGAAGTTTTGTATAGGCAAACTTATAACATTCAGTAATGGACACCAACAATCTTTGGTTATATCACATCGTCTTGTGTAACAATCTGTAGATACACCTCCAGTAGGCCCTAGGTCTACACGTTACAGGAGGAATCTCGATTCACTTCCAGAATTTGACTTCATTATGGAAATTACTTTCCCAACCCTCCAACACTAAGAATGTTCCCTAGTGAGTTTACCTCAGCTCAGTATTTTCATTATATTGGAAGAATATTATTGCAGACATGGCACTGACACGAGACACAATTATGGCATCCTTTTCCATCAGTCTCTTCAAAATCCTTTAATGGACATTGCTCAGTCATTACAGAAAAAAAGGGGGGAAAAGAATCTGTGCATGATGCCAAAAGTATAACATTTTCAAAATGGTTAATTCTAGCATACAAGGGCATAGTTGTTCGTACGTGATAGCGAAGTATTATAAAAGTCAACGATAATATAGCTAGAGAGCCAACAGTATGAATTCTGGACTTAAACCTAACAGGCAAGTATGGAAAGTAATTAATTTTAAATGAAACAAAACAATCAAATGTAATCATAACAACCAAGGTTAGCATGCATCATTTCATTTGCAGAAGCAGTTTTCCTGAATACATCTGACATCTTTTCCCACCAAGGTACCTGAAATAAACCTGCCGGGTAGGTATACCATTCAGCTGAATTCAGCTATGGACTTCGGCCTTGTGAACTCAACCCTGAAGTAGATTAAATGGACATATATTGCTGAATACTAAATACTACTATTAATGAATGGTCGTACTTTGTAATGAATGGTCGTACTTTGTTGCCGAAATCCCACTTTTTTTACCTGTATAGAGCACAAAGTCACCCCAATACTTACTCTCAACTCTGGGTGACCATTTGTTTACATACCATGTTGGCTGACATCAATATTAAGGAAATAGAATCATTGTGAAAATTGCAGAGGTGATTTTGTAATGGCTTTTGCGGGCGACGTGTACATTATTCCAGTCTGAGCCATAGTAATATTGACAATGAGAATACCTCTTTGACTGCATGAACAGACACCAAAAAGATAGTATTTACGTTGCAATTTAAATATGACAGTATTCCTGCTGTCTCACAGGCGACCTACGGCTCAACATGCAGCAGTAGTTTTTAGGTACACTATAGCTGACAGCAGTTATCTGCATAAGAAGAAAAAAGTGTAATATTAGTTAAAGTAGTCGTGATACTAAGAGTTCTTATGAAATGTTCAAGCACATCTAGCATTTTCCAAAAAACATTCTGAGGTGCGGATACTATCGTGTGATACTCTAGGTAGATGATGTGTGATGCAAAAGAGAGAAGAGAATGAGAGACAGAAAAATAGGCATTTTACTGCTATTATGTCTCCTTGATCACTCAGTCTAAGGCATCTCCTACATTACGTGTATCAGTATAACTACTATGAACATAGTGAAAGGATAAATTACCCAACTCAGGGATATAAAATCTTGCATAACTTTGCAGTAAGAAACAGTATTGGCTGTATACACATGCAATATATCTCGGCTATATACAAGAGTGCTTGACTGTGAGCTTTGGGTAATATTTGTAAAGTAAGATTTTTAGATATATATCTTTTTTTTTCTTTTTTTTCAGTGCTAAAGCGCAGATATTGCTCAAGATTCAATGAAAAATCAATCCCCCTTCAATTAGTTAAAATAGGAATGGGTCAAATGTACCTCACCAGACCATGGATTTAGTAGCTTGTTACCTGATATGAAAACGATAGCTTTAAAGGTGGCTTTTACATTGTCTTTAGTCAAAGTTGTCATCAATTCTAAATAATTAGTGCAAATTCAACACCAATTGAACACAAATCTATAAATAAATTATATTCTACAAAACCAATATAATAGCCGATAGAATATCAACGATGAAGTAGCTACATCATATATGATGAATTTACACATAAGATATTTATTTACGCTGTCCAGCATTCTCATGTTGTACTAAAAACATTTAACCTTAATTTTCAACAAAAAAAGGAATGTAGAATCATACTTTTTATTTTGTAGGTAGTGTTATTTACAACAGCTGCAATTAAATTCATTTTTAACATTTTTGTTATACTTTTAACTGTTTCTCAAGTTATATTTGTGCTTTTTCTTTCAGACACCAATCATGTCTGCCTTACTCAATTGAGTTCCACTCACGGACATCCTATATCGGTCACAACACAAGGTAGCGATATTGCTAGCAGACGCTGTCCCCAACAACAACTATGCCGCGTCCCTGGGACTGTTACACCCCTTCATTCCCTTTGTTTTGACCTTTTTAACATGATCATGTGACACACACCAATTATCGTCATACAGAATGCCCTCGTTAATAATATGCAGAACCTGATTGGACTAGAGTTGAAACCAATGGGAAGCCTTAGTGGAATGGTTTGTCAGATGTTGTAATGGGTGTATTAATATAGTGTTACTGAAGCAAATGGACTGATGGTGGATGACTTTGCAATATATATTTGCAGCAAATGGACAGACAGACAGCTCTCACTGATGTTATCTGAGCGGTTGGCGAACGGTTCTGCGTTTTTTCCTGTTCAGGCTGAATGTATTGAATAGATCCGGGATATTAGGCCTATTTGACAGTACAATTCTCATAGAATTTAGACAATACAATAATCATGAAATGTCAACAGTTCAGCAATCACGATGTTGGATTAAGATTCATGTTCTGTTTTGCATTGGGACTTTACTGCGTTATTATAATCTAGTCATGCATCCTCACCTATCTGAAATACAATGCGTTTGAAAAAATGTTGTACTGAATTGAGATGAAGTAGCGACTGTTATTCGTTTAGAGATTCTGGGTGGGATGTTTGGTTCAAATAAATGAATCTGACAGTAGAGACCGTGATGAATAAAGACCGTGATGAATGCAGCAGCAAGTGCATTGAATCTTAATAACTTGCTGGCTTTGTTGGCGCGCCAATCTCAGGAAGCGATGTGTTTTCAGTCTGTCAGGAAAGTTGGCTTAATCGTTAGCATTTATCAATTCAGCACTCAGTTCATTTTGGGCCGTGGAGTCAGGCAAAATAGGAATGAAAAAAGGGGGCTTCCCGAGTGGTGCAGTGGTCTAAGCATCGCAGTGCTAGCTGTGCCACTAGAGATTCTGGGTTAGAGTCCAGGCTCCGTCGCAGCTGGCCGTGACCAGGAGACCCATGGGGCGGCGCACAATTGGCCCAGCGTCATCCGGGTTAGGGGAGGGTTTGGCCGGCAGGGATGTCCTTGTCCCATCGCGCTCTAGCAACCCCTGTGGCAGGCCGGGCGCAGTGCACTCTGACACGATCGCCAGGTGTACGGTGTTTCCTCCGACACATTGGTGCGGCTGGCTTATGGGTTAAGTGGGCATTGTATCAAGAAGCAGTGCGGCTTGGTAGGGTTGTGTTTCGGAGGACGTGTTCTCGACCTTCGCCTCTCCCAAGTCCATATGGGAGTTGCAGCGATGAGACAAGACTGTAGCTACCAATTGGATAAAAAAAAAAAAAGGAAGGGTGACATCATGCATTAGCATTGGATGTCATAGGTCTGAATGTCATCGTATTCCTCCACAATCACTCCTGAGTCTGTCTTTATTAAAGGGCAACGATCCAAATGTTCAGGTCCCTTCCAACCAGAAGTCCCTATTCCAAGGCTTTTTCTGCAGTGGCTGGGGTTGTAATGAGAAACATGCTCTTATGGAGATGGGTTCAAAATGGCGTGATGTGAAGTTGCCGTTGTATTAGTTCCGGGTCATTTGTGTTGCAAGATAAGGGATGTAGTAAACATGTGTTTTACTGGATGATGTCATCAAAAGTGGCAGAGATTGGACACCTTGTTACATGCCCAGGGACACAACAAGCTTTCTTGCATAGCATGGTGTTATTCAATCTACGAGGCTTGTATCAGTTATCAAGAATTAGCTCTCCAACTCTGGTATTCTATAGAGGCTATATGCTGAGACAAGCGCTTTCTCTGAGTTGGTGCCAAAGCCTTGCCTGTAATTTCTGTTATGTAATGAAATTGTAGCGGTATAGGCCTATGTCAGAAACGATGGGCTTATGGTTGTCAGAAGCGTTATTTACCAAGATTTCTTTAGAAAATAAAGTTGTATTTATTGATTTTGTTAGTCTAGTATTACAATTTTATTTGTAAAATTAAGTTGGTCTATTACCCTGGGCCTATGTCATACATTTTGCTGCTATGTCTATGTCCCCACATACAGTATCAGTGGTAGGAACATTCAATGCTAATAAGAAAGATGGATTAAATATATTGTAGCTCTGTCAGAAATGTCATCATTTTTGTCATTATAGGAAATCTGGGATACATTTTTACAGGATTATTAAAAAAATTAAAAAATAAAAATGCTTTGATATCAATGTGCACTCATTCCTTTTGGACATTTTAATCTGGCATTATCTTAGATATTATCTCTGAGTCTGTGGTTCTTAGGAATGCATGCAGTACGCAGTAATTAATACTGTCAATTCCCTCTTGGGCCAGCTAAGGATACATTCTGGCTTTAAGTCTAATTTAAAAACATGTGTAACGGGGGTCAGTGTGCTGTTAACAGCTTAGCTTCCTCCACAGTCCAACTGCCACATACTGGGCTCGACCCAGTGATCCTCTGCTTCACAACACACGTGACCGCCCTCCTTGACAACATTCCAACGGGTTGAGCCACCCAAAAGGTACCAATTGGATGGCTCCATCCGTGACATTTCAACCTAGCTGTGGAGTGAGCTTACGGTATGTTCTTAACTCTGTTACACATGCATTTCCCGTATGCACAGAATTCATGTGTTCTAATGAGCTAAGTTCTTGTATTTTTTTCTTTAGAAAGTCTAGTGCATTTAGAGTGGCAATTTTTACACCAAGTATTTTTTTGTAGCTTTAGGTTAAAAAAGCAGTGATCAGGATTTGGGTAGTGTCTGTGTGAGTGGGGGAGTAATTGAGGCTGAAGAGTAAAGGTTGTTAGGGTGTCAGGTGGTTTGTGTCTGACTTTTAGGAATACAATGCAGGAGCTCTCAGGGGATGGTGCTCTCTGCGGTGGCACTGGGAATCAATGGGCTTCTTGCTTTATCGGCAGGCTCAGCAACACTGTCGGCTGCCTTAAGTCCTCCAGCCAGCTCGGCGCCCCTGGATGTCATTTCTGGCGTGCTGTTACCCATCAGGTCTTCTTCAGGGGCGTAGGCCTCAGAGCGGGCCTGGGTCACGGGGCTGGGTCTCATGGCCAAGTCGGGGTTCCGGTTGGCGCTTTGATCTCCCTCTGGGATGACAGTGGCTGCCACGCTGTCAGAGTTGTTGAGGACCAACTTGTGGGAGGTAAAGGTCTGGGGCATGTCCGTCTCGTATTCGCTGTCTAACGGGAGGCCGGAGGAGTTGAACTCTACCCCCGAGTCGCTCATCTCCAGGAAGTTCTTGTCCGAGGAGAGAGTGTGGTAGCGGCCTGCTTTGGATACCTCCAGACCCTGTGGAAGGAAAGTCATGTGGGGTGGAGGGGTGTGTAAAGAAAGGGTCAGCAAAAAAAGAACATGAATGATTCATTTCGGATGTTTCTGCAAATGTAGTTTAGGTACTGCTTGGCGTGTAGACTGGTTATTTTCAGCCTTTTATGGAAACATTACCCCCGTATTTCTGTTTATGTCTGTCTTTATTTAAAACATTTGCAATTATAATGGTGGAATCTGTTTTCCTCTTGCAACTTAACATGCGCACCGGTAGGCCACTTCCCACCCCATAATGTTTTCCTGCTTACCTTAATAGTGACCTCAGTGCTTTCTGTAGCATTGCTGTTGTCCCACGTAGACGTCAAAGTGGACTCCTCAGCGAACCGCGTATAGGCCTCTTGAACAACCTACCAACAACAGCACAAGAGGGTCGTATTTTAGCAGGAACCCACGGCAAGCACATTACAGTAGCAATCACAGGTTCACTTCATCGTGTATACATCATGTATATATATGCGTCATAAAAAACACATACAGGTAAATAGGAGTTGGCGGGAAAAACTGTACATGTACTGCACATTAAGCTCTTATATCGATGTATAAGATCGTAAGGTGTGTATATATAGAGTGACAAGTTGAGCGACTGGAGTTGTTTGGCGTGAAAAGAACACACTGGAAGTTTAGAGGAGCAGGCTTCGGGGAGCCATCGTTCTTGAGGGACAGGGATTCGCATTCTAGTGTGTATGTCAGGAGAGAGCGAGAGATGAGGTAGATCAATCGATTTTTTATGTCGGAGCGCTCCGGAAACTGCTGTGGGGAGCGCAAAGGCAATCAGACAGGCTGTCCAGGTTTGTCGACCTAATCTCCAGAAATCCATAATGAAGTGGGACATGAAGCCTCGCTGCATATTGATAGTGTCGTCTAAGCCTCCAGAGCAAACACCTTACAGGGGGATTAGAACAGTAGAGGCCCCTCACATCATGTCACAATATATACATGTAAATTATCTACGGTACACCACTTTCAAACACACAAATGTATAGCATCAGGTGTACAGAAATTACACAGACACACACGTAGACACAGACAAATAGAAACAAACAGAAATGGCACACCTTTGACACAAACGTCTGTTGGGCTAGTAGCTGATTAAGCAATAGAGTTCCCCTAAATTTTTGGTAATCAAGAATACAATCTTACTTGGACGTACAGTGTCGAATACTTTGAGTAATTACTACAGTACTTGAATTGGCCCGGCTTCCCGAACCCAGATTAAGCCTGTAACTGGACTTAAAAGCATCCTCAACAGAGATTCACCGTTGAGCATGTGTTTTAGTCCAGGAGTAATCTGTGTCCAGAGAACCCACCCACGTACTCTTAAACTACATGATGTCATAATGCATAATGCTCTTGGTCGATGTACAGTACAGTAGTTATTTGATGCACTAATTAATGTCTATGAACTCATCTCCACAGTATTCCCTTACTAGAGAACACTAATTGCTATAATACCATACTGTACGGCAGTGATAATCTTAGTGGCAACTTAATCCAGTGTATTATACAGCCTAAACCCACATTATGTCTGTATACTTTGCATGTAGGCTACTGTAAGTGTGCCACAAACTAGGTGGACATATCCTGGTTCCCCATGTGCAATTCCCAATGTACCACTGCATATAATCAAGAAAACAAGTGGTAGATCTATTCCAGTATCACCAATCCAATTGATATGTTAATCGCTACTGCCCCGATCTTAAACAAACGCACAGTAGACTCACACACACACAAATCAGCACATACTCACACATACACATAAATACATGTTTACCTTGTAACTCCGCCCCCCAACAACAACATATGTGCATGTGTGCTTGAGAATAGCTGAATCGTATTGGACGGCTGCATCTGTATGCTTATTTGCACTGAGGCTATGCCTGCAGTTATCATGAATTATCATGAATGAGTAACTGCAGTTATTTGTCAGCTTGGAGATTTGGGCGAAAGGAGGGAGGGGTGAGGAATGGATGGCACAGACAAATAATCACTGACGGTGGTAGGAGGCCCACACAGCATAGTGACTCTATGACCATCCCCAGAGCGTTAGTACAAACACCAATACAGATTCATCCACTTAACACTACGGAATGAAGCCAGAACACAGTTCTCTCACCAAGCAGAGGCTCCGTCTGAGGCTCCTTTAAGAGGGAGAAATGTAACCAAAGGCAAATCGTTAACTAGATTTTCCCCAAACTTGTAATTAGGCTGACATCTATTGGGTGGACCAAATACATAAGGATTGAGATAAAGATGATGGGTGGACAATGGCAACATTGTGGGCTGCAAATGTACAAAACACTTCAAATTGCCACTGATGGATTCTGCGATATGGAGTGAGCGATGATATATGTGTGATCCCATTGTGTGACAACGGCAACATTGTGGGCTGCAGACAAAACACTTGAAATGGCCACTGTGATGGAATCTGCCATGTGGAGAGAGTGATGACTAATGATATGTGGATGATCTCATTTTGTGTGATTCAAAGCGCCACACATCCAGGAATCCGACATTGGGCAGGCAGGTTTTGTTCCATAGTGAATTCCAGCAAATTAACAAAAGTAAATTAGGACCTTAAGTGTAATTAAAGCTATATATCTGAGACTAAAAGACAAACACAGGAATGCACTCTAAGGAAAAGAGAGCGGGACAGACAAAGGTGCACACGAACACTCACAAACACAGTTAGATGTCCACTGACATCTTTCTTTGACCATACTTAAAGTGATCATTTTACAGAATGACATGTTGTTTTCCTTACCCTGTAAGCAGTCTACGGACAAGGTATGACAGCAACCCGTGCTTTAGTTTTGTTCAACTTTTTAGCATTTGTGGCACAAATCCAATGCAAGTCAATGGGAACAACGTTAACATTGTCATGCTTCATTGTCCAAATCATCTCTAAGTAACTACATTGAGTTACAAAACCAATTTTAAGATACTTTAGGATGATTTGGACATATACTAATGTTGTTCGCATTGACTTTGATTGGATTCGTGCCACTAATGCTAAACGGTTAGCAGTTGAAACAACGGCAAGGTAAACAAAACCAAAGCATGGGTTGCTGTCATACCTTGTACATAGACCGCTTACAGGGTAAGGAATCCAATATGTCTCACTATCCCTCTAAGAGGGGTTACCATCACCAATATTTCTCTAACAATCACTTTGCAATCTGCTCTACGACTATATTAGGCCTACAATCATAGTAACATGGTTCCAGAATATTCATGAATAACCAAAACAGGAAAACCGCGCTCTTGAAGAGACAATGGCCGATAATTGTTAATAAATGTAAGTGTTTCGACATGAGAATAGCACACAGGTGTGATAAAGCAGATGCTGCCTAACTATAGTAAAAGGGTTGTATCGTGGTGTCTTAAAGTGTTCCGTCCTGTTGAGGAAGCGTTAGGCTGAGTTACCTTGACGAATGCGTCTCCATCCCCCTTGTCCGCCTGCTGGGCGATGAGGGCAATTTGCCTCGCCTTCTCCGCCCGACGGCGCACATTGGTCAGGCAGGAGAACAGGCACACCAGCAAGAGCAGGACCAGGAAGCCCAGTAAGGAGAGGATTGCAACATACAGCGTGGGTAACTTATAAGCTAAAAGAGAGATGGAGGAAGGAAAGGGAAGACAAGGAGGAAAGGAACACCAAGAAAAGAGGAGAGATGAATGACGGGGGAGGTGAATGTGGAGAGTTCCAACATGAAAACAATAGAGTGAAATAGACAGTCCCATCGATGACAATAAGAAGAAAGAGAAAGGAAAGACCATTAAAAGGGGTGATACATGGATCCATATGTTAAAGGCCTAGTCTCCTCCCTGACAACCCACGGTTTACCTTCTACCTCCAGGTAGATGTTGGTCACAGGAAACCCCAACAGGTCTGTCACTCTGAAGAGCCCCATGTCACTGAACCGGACCCTCTCCAGAATGCACATGGAGCCTTCTACAGTCAGCCTGCCGTCCAGTGATGGGTCCACCGGCACCACTAGCTCTCCTTGCTCCAATATGACCCGGTCCTTCCGGTCCCAGTCTGGAGTGTACAGGAGGTTGACTTTGGTGTGGTCCACAAACAGGTTGATCTTCAAAGTACTGCCATATGATAGGTGGACGAAGTTCTGGTGCTCTTTGGAACAAAGGGGCGAGATAAAAAAGGATCAAAGTTGTCAAATAGTTCTGTTTGCGCTTACCTTGGCCTGTGTCTTTCAAGCTTTGTCAACCATATTTTGGGCACACCACTAACCACAATTTCAAAACCCCTGGATAAAGTATAATCTCCCTTCCATCTCTGACATTAACCACTCCCTCTCTGACTTTGGTCTTCCTCATCTCACCTTTAACGTTAAGGCATGACCTCCTCCTGACTTTCCCGTTGCGGTCCAGTACGGTGAAGCTACCTTCGTCTGTCCCCTGCACCATGCTTAGAGTCACCCTTTTCTCTGACACACTCAGACGGCCCTTGTACTCTTCCGCGGGGATGGAAGTCTGGTTGAGAAGCACCACCGCCGGTGGCTCCGTGGTCTGATTGGCCTGGGCTTGACTGGGCCTGAACTCCAGGGTGATAGGGCCCGAGATGTCGCTGAGTGGGATGTGGTATGTCTCACCGTACTTGACCACCTGCTCCAGCGCGCAATCTGCCAGGGAACACACAACAGCACAGTTCTATCACTCTGGGCTCAGGGGGAGTATTTTATTCCTATACAGTTGCACTTGCATCAGAACAGTGATCGTAATCGATTGCAGGCAAAAATGCAAGAAACTCTCATTTAGATCGATATCTGCGTCTAAGTTACATTGTTTGTGCAGAGTTAGGATACAATCTTAGACAGTGAATGTATTGGATAAACACCGATAAGAAGGAGGATACAAACAAGTCGATTGCAACATTAGAAGAAAAGTTTGAAGAATTAAACGGACAGAAGATGATTTAACTGTACAGTAATTAGAAGAACAGTACCCCTGACAAGGAGGAGGATGTGTTTGACATCGGCAGGCGCCCCGGTGTTCTTGATCATGTACATGCCCTCGTCCTCCTCCCCCACATCCTCCAGGATGAGGTGCTTGAGGGAGTTAAGCTGGGCCCGGTGGCCCACCACCCGCCCGTCCCTCATCAGGGCCACCTCGGCGGTTGGATTGGAGGCGGGCTTGAAGAGAACCTCAGTGCTGTCTAGGGATGGGAGTGGGATGTGCACATCCTCGCCGAAAAAAGCAATCTTGTGTTCTTCTTTGACTGAAGACAGAGAATGGAAAAGAGGTGGAGATTGATAAGGGGACTCAAGAGTATAAGGAATAGTATGTCCGAATCAGGGAAACGTTAGTGATGGTATTCATACTCAATCTTCAGGTTTTGACAGTCACAGACAGAATAAACTGTAGATCATGCGTGACTTTACCTTTCAGGGATGCAGTCAGAACTGTAGAGTAAAAGAGAGGTTTATTTTAGCATTACTTTATGTTCTTTGTCAAAGATCCTTCAAGAAGTTAGAAATGCTTTGTTCTGCTGGAAGAGAAACCACAGAACTTGGCAAATATCTCAAAGCGCTTGCAATGTAAATGCCCTACATTCTCACCGCCAAAAATAGAACTGCTGTCAACAACATCAAACCCTCCATAAATTAACGAGGGGGGAAAAAGGAACAGATAATAAATGAATTGTGTACTCATGTGAATAAAATCTGATGTAATCATGTGACTGTGTCAAACTTTGCTTTTTGCTCTTTCAACCTCTCAACCTAAATCCCTGGTGACTAATTCTCCAATATGCTTACCAGTGCAGAACACGGCTCCAAACACGGCAACACCAATTATTTTCATCTTGATTGAATCTCTGAAAACACCAAATAAAAAGTGGTTTTTACAGCAGGATATTGCTTACCTAAATATGGATTTAATTATTGTACATGCATGTAGAGATATGAAGATTCACTAAACATAATAGGGTATAGTTTAAATCTGGACATGAAGAGCTCATATTCAATAATCTACTCCCAGGAAATTCTACTGTCACTGAAGAAAAAAAGCCAAGGTGTCTGCAGTGGTATTGACATCATTTCCTGAGGTTAACAGGACTGGCTTGTAGTTCCCCAGGGCATTAGTCAGCTCCGTTGTATGATGATGAGGCTGACCACCATTAGACTAGAGTGGACATGAGCCCAGGCTCAGACCACCATTCTGCTTACAGTGGCAGGAGATGGGAAGGAGAAGGAGTTAAGTGGCTCCAAAGATCTAGCGTACAACCATGAAAGAACACAGAGTGCTGTTTAATAAGCATTCTCTCTTTCAGCGGCATAAATTAAGAAATTACAGCACTAGCTCTTCCCTATTTGCGTCTCATATTCAGGACAATCAAAGTGTAGCCAGAGTTTTGAAAGCAATTGATTTCCAATGGGTTGTGTTTAGTATCTGAGAAGAAGGATGCTAATCTACGTTCGAGTGAAGCTTGCCTTGAGCCTGTCGCATGCAATAACAATGTACATCAATCAGAACTCTGAAAGGTCAGGAGTCTAACAAATGCAGAGCTGAAATTGTTCACCCCAATTTCTCGCACATATATCATCAGTATGACATCCCCGTGTCGCTCTTCCTCCACTACACACTCTCGCGCGAGCAGCATCCTCTTTCTTGTTCTATCTCTCAGTAAAACAGTGTGCAGTCTATACACCGGTGGTGCGACAAGGGTGTGTCACGCTCCGCTGCATGGGCTGTCCCAACAAGATAATACACAGCTGTGGTAATGATGATGACTATACTGCCCTGAGGAATCTGAAAGACATAGAGGAGACTCCTCACTCCAGTTAGGATTTCTGTCACGCGTGTGGATTTGTATTCTGTCTTCAGTACAGTGAATATGTGACCATACCAAACACTTACTCAGCGACTACGCTAAATTTGCCATCTGTCGTTCCCATTAATTACGAAGCCTAACGATTGGGTGTCCTGTCAGGGTGTCCACGTATTAACGCATTGGGCAGGACATCAAACGAATAATGAAGAATCACCAATTTCACATTGAACTACCATTCGTTCATCAATTACATAAACGATTGAGGGGGGAGAGGGTGGGGGGACGAACCCTCATAGTGTTTGTTCTGGTGTTCATTGTAAGGATATAGGTTACAATCTGAAGATGCAGAGAGGGCGTTCAACCTTCCCAAATAGCATAAGTAGCCTATGAAATGCTGCCTGGTGCCCAACAATAGTCATTTTTCCCGTTTCTATTTTCTATTATTAGCCTTTGTTTATGGGAAGTGCTATTCTCTACATGTAAAATAATAATGATGTTTGTGTTCTAGGTGAATATGAAGGTAATTACTGTCATCCTACCCGATTCTGCTGCGCTATTACCGGTAACACGCCCTAAATCACGCATATTAGATATAGCTGTTAGACATGCATAAAACAAACAGCCAAATTACCAGCCAGCAAACGAAAAAACGGCCAAATTTAACCCATACATTTCCCGGTCAAATAAAAAACCGCTAGAACTGAGCAGATACCAATGAATCATGATTCGATGCTGGTAAATACCTTTCAGACAGGCTTGGATCCGAAAGCAGCAGATGGAACGGACGGGGTATAGGAAGTAGGGTTTTCTGCTAAATTAGTTTTTTTTCTTCTTAATACCGTCCCCCTCTCCCTCACCCCCAACCCGTCAAATAAAGGGACTTCAATGGTGTTACGAATCGGGATTATCTGGAGAGCTCCGGTAGGTGTCGGTTTGTGGTCTATTAATGATCGGTGGAGCTCGTGCAATTTCGTTAGAATCCGGACTCCGGAGGTTCGGCTCTGCATTATTTTCCGTTATAAACTAGAGCCCTGAATGCTGATTGGCTGACAGCCATGGTATATCAGACCATATACTGTTAAAGGTCCCCAAAGCACACACATCCCTGGGTCGCTCCTCTTTTCAGTTCGCTGCAGCTAGCGACTGGAACGAGCTGCAACAAACATTCAATCTGGACAGTTTTATCTCAATCTCTTCATTCAAAGACTCAATCATGGACACTCTTATTGACAGTTGTGGCTGCTTTGTGTGATGTATTGTCTCTACCTTCTTGCTATTTGTGCTGTTGTCTGTGCCCAATAATGTTTGTACCATGTTTTGTGCCCCTACCATGTTGTTGTTATGGTGTGTTGCCACCATGCTGTGTTTTTTATTTATTTAATTTTTTATTTCACTTTTATTTAACCAGGTAGGCCAGTTGAGAACAAGTTTTCATTTACAACTGCGACCTGGCCAAGATAATGCAAAGCAGTGCGACAAAAACAACAACACAGAGTTACACATAAACAAACGTACAGTCAATAACACAATAGAAAAATATATGTACAGTGTGTGCAAATGTAGAAGATTAGGGAGGTAAGGCAATAAATAGGCCATAGAGGTGAAATAATTACAATTTAGCATTAACACTGGAGTTATAGATGTGCAAACGATGATGTGCAAGTAGAGATACTGGGGTGCAAAAGAGCAAAAAGATAAATAACAATATGGGGATGAGGTAGTTGGGTGTGCTATTTACAGATTGGCTGTGTACAGGTACAGTGATCGGTAAGCTGTTCTGACAGCTGATGCTTAAAGTTAGAGAGGGAGATATAAGTCTCCAGCTTCAGTGATTTTTGCAATTCATTCCAGTCATTGGCAGCAGAGAACTGGAAGGAAAGGCGGCCAAAGTAGGTGTTGGCTTTGGGGATGACCAGTGAAATACACCTGCTGGAGCGCGTGCTACGGGTGGGTGTTGCTATGGTGACCAGTGAGCTGAGATAAGGCGGGGCTTTACCTAGCAAAGACTTATAGATGACCTGGATCCAGTGGGTTTGGCGACGAATATGTAGCGAAGGCCAGCCAACGAGAGCATACAGGTTGCAGTGGTGGGTAGTATATGGGGATTTGGTGACAAAACGGATGGCACTGTGATAGACTACATCCAATTTGCTGAGTAGAGTGTTGGAGGCTATTTTGTAAATGACATCGCCAAAGTCATGGATCGGTAGGATAGTCAGTTTTACGAGGGTATGTTTGGCAGCATGAGTGAAGGATGCTTTGTTGTGAAATAGGAAGCCGATTCTAGATAAAATGTTGGATTGGAGATGCTTAATGTGAGTATGGAAGGAAAGTTTACAGTCTTACCAGACACCTAGGTATTTGTAGTTGTTCACATATTCTAAGTCAGAACCGTCCAGAGTAGTGATGCTAGTCGGGCAGGCGGGTGCGTGCAGCAATCGGTTGAAGAGCATGCATTTAGTTTTACGAGCATCTAAAAGCAGTTGGAGGCCACGGAAGGAGTGTTGTATGGCATTGAAGCTCGTCTGGAGGTTAGTTAACAGTGTCCAAAGAAGGGCCAGAAGTATACAGAATGGTGTCGTCTGCGTAGAGGTGGATCAGAGAATCACCAGCAGCAGGAGCGACATCAATGATATATACAGAGGAAAGAGTCAGCCAGAGAATTGAACCCTGTGGCACCCCAATAGAGTGCCAGAGGTCCGGACAACAGGCCCTCCGATTTGACACACTGAACTCTATCTGAGAAGTAGTTGATGAACCTGGCGAGGCAGTCATTTGAGAAACCAAGGCTATTGAGTCTGCCGATAAGAATGTGGTGATTGACAGAGTTGAAAGCCTTGGCCAGGTCAATGAAGACGGCTGCACAGTACTGTCTTTTATCGATGCCGGTTATGATATCGTTTAGGACCTTGGGCGTGGCTGAGGTGCACCCATGACCAGCTCGGAAACCAGATTGCATAGTGGAGAAGGTATGGTGGGATTCAAAATGGTCGGTGATCTGTTTGTTAACTTGGCTTTCGAAGATTTTAGAAAGGCAGGGCAGGATGGATATAGGTCTATAACAGTTTGGGTCTAGAGTGTCTCCCCCTTTGAAGAGGGGGATGACCATGGCAGCTTTCCAATCTTAGGGGATCTCAGACGATACGAAAGAGAGGTTGAACAGGCTAGTAATAGGGGTTGCAACAATTTCGGCAGATCATTTTAGAAAGAGAGGGTCCAGATTGTCTAGCCCAGCTGATTTGTAGGGATCCAGATTTTGCAGCTCTTTCAGAACATCAGCTGTCTGGATTTGGGTGAAGGAGAAGCGGGGGGGCTTGGGCAAGTTGCTGCAGGAGGTGCAGAGCTGTTGGCCAGGTAGGGGTAGCCAGGTGGAAAGCCTGGCCAGCCGTAGAAAAATGCTTATTGAAATTATCGATTATTGTAGATTTATCTGTGGTGACAGTGTTTCCTAGCCTCAGTGCAGTGGGCTATTCGATGCTAATGCATAACTCCACAGGATGTTTTTGTGCTGGTCAAGGGCAGTCAAGTCTGGGGTGAATCAAGGGCTATATCTGTTCTTAGTTCTACATTTTTTGAACGGGGCATGCTTATTTAAGATGATGAGGAAAGCACTTTTAAAGAGCAACCAGGCATCCTCTACTGACGGGATGAGGTCAATTTTCTTCCAGGATACCCGGGCCAGGTCGATTAGAAAGGCCTGCTCACTGAAGTGTTTTAGGGAGCGTTTGACAGTGACCCATTACGGACGCAGGCAATGAGGCAGTGATCGCTGGGATCCTGATTGAAGACAGCAGAGTTGTATTTAGAGGTCAAGTTGGTCAGGATGATATCTAAGAGGTACCCATGGTTATGGATTTAGGGTTGTACCTGGTAGGTTCCTCGATCATTTATGTGAGATTGAGGGCATCTAGCTTAGATTATAGGATGGCTGGAGTGTTACGCATATCCCAGTTTAGGTCACCTAACAGTACGAACTCTGAAGATAGATGGGGGGCAATCAATTCACATATGGTGTCCAGGGCACAGCTGGGGGCTGAGGGTGTCTATAACAAGCTGCAACAGTGAGAGACTTGTTTCTGGAAAGGTGGATCTTTAAAAGTAGAAGCTCGAATTGTTTGGGCACAGACCTGGACAGTATGACAGAACTCTGCAGGCTATCTCTGCAGTAGATTGCAACTCTACCCCCTTTGGCAGTTCTATCTTGGCGGGAAATGTTGTAGTTGGGGATGGACATTTCAGGATTTTTGGTGGCCTTCCTAAGCCAGGATTCAGACACGGCTAGGACATCAGAGTTGGCGGAGTGTGCTAAAGCAGTGAATAAAACAAACTTAGGTAGGAGGCTTCTGATGTTAACATGCATGAAACCAAGACTTTTACGGTTACAGAAGTCAACAAATGAGAGTGCCTGGGGAATAGGAGGAACAGAGGAGGAGTAGGATAAGGGTACGGCTAAAGGCTATAAGAACTGGTCATCTAGTGCGTTGCAGAGCAAGGGGAACCACTACTTCAAGGTCTCAAAGCGAGTGACGTAACGGATTGAAACGCTTTTAGCGCGCACCACCGCTAACTAGCTAGCTATTTCACATCCGTTACACTTGCTTCGGGACAGAGACGTTAGCCAGGAGTAGCCACTCGGATTGCAGCTAGCTAGCTGCGATGATCCGGTGTAAAGGTTCAGAGCTTGCGGTAGGAATCCGGAGATGTGGTAGAGAAAAAGCAGTCTGATATGCTCTGGGTTGATATCGCGCTGTGCAGACTTGCAAGGTATTGACCGAGCTGAGGCTGGCTGGTGTCCGAGTTAACGGTGAAGACCGCTAGCAGTGGCTAACTGACTACTAGCTAGGGTTCCGGTTAAAAAGTATAAAAATAGCAAATTCGTACCACATTGGGTGATGCGGGTTGCAGGAGACTATATTCAGTCCGTAGATGGAAAGTGAGATTAAAATATATACGAAAAATACAAGGAAAACTATATTTACACAGGACGGGACAAGACAAAACACACCTCTGACTGCTACGCCATTTTGGAGGATGTTAAGTGTTGTCATGTGTTGCTGCCTTGCTATGTTGTTGTCTTATGTAGTGTTGTGTTGTCTCTCTTGCCGCAGGAGGCCTTTTGCCTTTTTGTAGGCCGTCATTGTAAATAAGAATTTGTTCTTAATTGACTTGCCTAGTTAAATAAAGGTTAAATAAATCAAATAAAAATATACCAGGGGTGTGACAAAACATTTATTTGAACTTCTCTAATTACGTTGGTAACCAGTTTATAATAGCAATAAGGCAACTCGGGGGTTTGTGGTAATTGGCCAATATACCACGGCTAAGGCCTGTATCCAGGCCCTCAGGGTTGTGTGTCGCTTAAGAACAGTCCTTATTATCCGTGGTATATATACCACACCCTCTCGGGACTTTTTGCTTAAATAATGCACAGTAGGCCTATCTTTACACGGTAGAATTCAATGGCTATAGTTCTTACATGTTCTATGTTTGAGCTGCTTTTGAAAACAATAGTTGAATTGAAAACATTATTGGCTTTGTTGAATTCGATTTTCATAAATAGCAAGGTTAGGATTGATGGTTTGGTTAGCTAAACTAGCAAGTCTATTTGTTTGGTTACCAAGGGAACTACTACTGTTGCTATTTAGTAAACTTGCTAGCTACTTCAGTGAATGTTGAACACATTTCTACCTGCAAAATAACAGATTTCTAGATTACGTTTGTTAAAATATCGCCATGGTACGTGTTCCACACATTATTTTCCAGAGAACGCATACCCCATCGTTGATTGTCCCTTGCTTATTATGACTTCACATCTTGTTTGCCTTGATGTTTGATTAAAAAAAGAACAAATATAACTGTTTTATACCAACAAATGTTTAAAAATATATAGTTTTACAGCTTTAGATATCCTGTAGGCTGCAATAGCACACTTATAGGCAGGTTAGTTACAGTGGTGGCTGATGATTTAAACAAATTCAAAATGGCCCTACATTCATGACCTAATTCGTTTTTCATTTATCTGTTTTTACTCTTTTTTCCCTCCCCTTCTCTGAGTTTGTACTAACATAAGAAGAGCCAAGGGATTCGCCAATTCCAAACCTGTTGTTTACGGAGCATGATCTGACAGATAGAATTTGATGTGTCTGTCACTGCTTATGCCCTTTTGGAATTCATCACAGACCCAGGCAGAGGAATCTACATATTCTAGTGCATTAGACAAGGTAGCAATATATTGGAAGATCATTTGGGTTTATTTGCTGTTTCCAAGTGCTTATTCATATTCTTTTATAATCTCGTTTTACAAATAGCCTAAACACCCAAAGGATATTTTTTTGCCTTTGCCTAACAGTTTATTGATTTAATATTTGTTTCTATTTAACTGATTTTCTAAATGTTCAATGCAAGGGTGTTACAGTAAATGTTTGCAATAGTTTCATTGTGAATGTATTATTGCTTCATTATACCACAATATTATTTTCCAATAATAACACCAGAGGTTTTCTAAAAAAGCCTTTTTATTTCTCCCCAGGGGCACCTTGCCTTTCACTTTCTCAGAGATCATTTTTTTAATAATCAGAATAGAAAAAACAAAGAAAACACATACAAGAGAGTTGCAGTTTCATCCCTTCATAGTGCAGTACAGATGTCAACAATACCTGACACTATAGCCGGGTTTGGACATATAACCTGGCTTGGACCTAAAATAACAATGACATCTATGTGAATAGTGGTTAAAAATGTAAACGTTTACTAAAATGTTCTGTACACACACATTTGCAGAGGTTCCTTCAGATAATCTTGTTTCAAAACCTTGCTATGGTCAAATGGAATAAAATTCATGGACCTCTCCCCATTATGTTCCAGTTCCACCATCATTGAGATTGATAATAATGGTAGAACTCAACACATGTTCACTGGTCATTGCCATGATATTGTTGTCTGTTATAAAGCTCCATTGGCACTATCAAACTAAATCCATTGATTCATTTCATCCCATCTTTGTCTATGTCATCCTGTATTCACAGACGTTGGTTGGCGTCCGGGGGAGGGCGGCTCCAGGTGGCACAGACACCTTCATTAAAGTCAGGCCAGAATCAAGCCCCCGTTCAGAAGTTAATTAGTCTGATCCCAGATCTGTTTGCCAATGACGAGGCAATGACCATAGAAGTTGGTGGCAAGACAACACAAACAGATCTGGGACCAGGCTATAAGTTAATAACCATAGTCTCAAAATCAGAACTGTGGGGTGAGAGGTCCTGTAGTGCTTATGTGGTCACATTCACATTTATTTGTGACATGATTAAATGCAAAATCATGGCAACAACAAAAGACTGAAAATAACAGGAACAATCTTGTCATAGGCACAGGCTTCTTCTTTAACTTTCTTTCAACAATTTTGTTTCTTAACGTACTTATTTATTAAATGGTGTTACAGTAAATGGAATGCAGACTGTGTCCGGTTTATTTGTTCATAATGCTGCTTGTCACTCCTCTCCTCCTCTTACTTACATTCATTCTCCCTTGTCCAGTCACATTCTTCTGTCATTCTATTCTACTCGAGCCATTTCAGCCATTTTCAGATTTGATCCTCCATTTCTGGGTGTGCAATTGGGCCCCTCTTCTCAGCTACGTTCTATAGTATTTCTCCGGTTTTCTTTTGGCACTTTTACGGCTTTCCATAGGACTCTTTTTCATTCTTCCACCTCGCTCGTGTTGCTTCACTCCATCTTTAAGCATCCTCCTCAGCCTCCTCCTCAAACTCACCTTCCTCCTCAGCGGTGGCGTCCTGGTACTGCTGGTACTCAGACACCAGGTCGTTCATGTTGCTCTCCGCCTCAGTGAACTCCATCTCGTCCATGCCCTCTCCGGTGTACCAATGGAGGAAGGCCTTGCGGCGGAACATGGCGGTGAACTGCTCAGAGATGCGCTTGAACAGCTCCTGGATGGCCGTGCTGTTGCCGATGAAGGTGACGGCCATTTTGAGGCCGCGGGGTGGGATGTCACAGACAGCGGTCTTGACGTTGTTGGGGATCCATTCCACAAAGTAGCTGCTGTTCTTGTTCTGGACGTTGAGCATCTGCTCGTCCACCTCCTTCATGGACATTCGGCCACGGAAGACAGCGGCGACAGTGAGGTAGCGACCGTGACGCGGGTCACATGCGGCCATCATGTTCTTGGCGTCGAACACTTGCTGGGTGAGCTCCGGAACGGTGAGGGCACGGTACTGCTGGCTCCCCCTGCTGGTGAGGGGGGCGAAGCCAGGGATGAAGAAGTGGAGACGGGGGAAAGGCACCATGTTGACAGCCAATTTACGGAGGTCGGCGTTGAGCTGGCCGGGGAAACGCAGGCAGGTGGTCACTCCGCTCATGGTGGCCGACACCAGGTGGTTGAGGTCTCCGTAAGTCGGCGTGGTGAGTTTGAGGGTCCGGAAGCAGATGTCGTAGAGAGCCTCATTGTCAATGCAGAAGGTCTCGTCTGTGTTCTCTACAAGTTGGTGAACCGAGAGGGTGGCGTTGTAGGGCTCCACCACAGTGTCTGATACTTTAGGGGAGGGCACCACGCTGAAGGTGTTCATGATGCGGTCGGGGTACTCTTCACGGATCTTGCTGATGAGCAGGGTGCCCATGCCCGAGCCAGTGCCCCCACCCAGGGAGTGGGTGAGCTGGAAGCCCTGGAGGCAGTCGCAGCTCTCAGCTTCTTTCCTCACCACATCCAGGACTGAGTCCACCAGCTCTGCTCCCTCAGTGTAGTGGCCCTTTGCCCAGTTGTTTCCTGCACCGCTTTGACCTAGAAAAATAGGAGGAACGGAGGGTCATTTGAAGGAGAAAGGGGCAAGAGAGGAGAACACCCCAAACCCTATTTTACTTCAAAAATGACAGGACTGTTTCATAATATGTATTTGTATCACTCAGTTTCATTTCCCTATGTGCTAACTAAAAGTGATATGTCCCATACGTTTCCAAGCAGTGCTAAACTCAAACCCATCTCATTCCTTACCAAACACAAAGTTGTCTGGTCTGAAGATCTGCCCGAACGGTCCGGATCTGACAGAATCCATGGTGCCGGGCTCCAGGTCCACTAGGACCGCTCTGGGTACATACTTGCCACCTCCAAGAGAGACAAAGATAGAGAGACACACACCAGCTCAATACTGCAGGGAACAATGGGATATATGATGTCAAGGGGAGTAGAGCTCCTGTCTGTCCACCAGGGGGAGGACAAAATATATCACGTCATGTACACCTCCATTAGTCCACGAATTGAGTGATCCTATTCAGTATCCCTTGCCACGTTGACATTTTCACCCATTACTTTATGGATATAATTTAAATTAATCTCAATTTCAATAGAATAAATGTATATATGTATGTTTGCATATACAGTACCAGTCAAAAGGTTTGACACATCTACTCATTCAAGGGTTTTGTCTTTATTTTTACAATTTTCTACATTGTAGAATAATAGTGAAGACATCAAAACTATTAAATAACACATACGGATCATGTAGTAACCAAAAATAGTGTTAAACAAATCAAAATATATTTTACATTCTTCAAAGTAGCCACCCTTTGCCTTGATGACAGCTTTGCACACGCTTGGCATTCTCTCAACCAGCTTCACCTGGAATGCTTTTCCAACAGTCTTGAAGCAGTTCCCACATACGTTGAGCACATGTTGGCTGCTTTTCTTTCACTCTGCGGTTCAACTCATCCCAAACCATCTCAATTGGGTTGAAGTCGGGTGAGTGTGGAGGCCAGGTCATCTGATGCAGCACTCCATCACTCTCCTTCTTGGTCAAATAGCCCTTACACAGCCTGGAGGGGTGTTGGGTCATTGTTCTGTTGAAAAACAAATGATAGTCCCACTAAGGGCAAACCAGATGCGATGCAGAATCGCTGCAGAATGCTGTGGTAGCCATGCTGGTTAAGTGTGCCTTGAATTCTAAATAAATAACTGACAGTGCCACCAGCAAAGCACCCCCACACCTCCTCCTCCATGCTTCACAGTTGGAACCACACATGCGGAGATCATCCGTTCACCAACTCTGCGTCTCACAAAGACACGGCGGTTGGAACCAAAAATCTAAAATTTGGACTCATCAGACCAAAGGAAAGATTTCCACCGGTCTAATGTTCATTGCTCGTGTTTCTTGGCAAAAGCAAGTCTCTTCTTCTAATTGGTGTCCATTAGTAATGGTTTCTTTGCAGCAATTCGACCATGAAGGCCTGATTCACGCAGTCTCCTCTGAACAGTTGATGTTGAGATGTGTCTATTACTTGAACTCTGTGAAGCATTTATTTGGGCTGTAATCTGAGGTGCTGTTAACTCTAATGAATTTATCCTCTGCAGCAGAGGTAACTCTGGGTCTTTCTTTCCTGTGGCGGTCCTCGTGAGAGCCAGTTTCATCATAGCGATTGATGGTTTTTGCGACTGCACTTGAAGAAACTTGAAAAGTACTTGAAATTTTCCTGATTGACTGACCTTCATGTCTTAAAGTAATGATGGACCGTCGTTTCTCTTTGCTTATTTGAGCTGTTTTTTGCAATAATATGGACTTGGTCTTTTACCAAATAGGGCTATCTGTATACCACCCCTACCTTGTCACAACACAACTGATTGACTCAAACACATTAAGATGGAAATAAATTCCACAAATTAACTTTTAACAAGGCACACCTGTTAATTGAAATGCATTCCAGGTGGCTACCTCATGAAACTGGTTGAGAGAATGCCAAGAGTGTGCAAAGCTGTCGTCAAGGCAAAGGGTGGCTACTTTGAAGAATCTCAAATATAAAATAGATTTTGATTTGTTTCACACCTTTTTGGTTACTACATGATTCCATATGTGTTATTTCATAGTTTTGATGTCTTCACAATGATTCCACAATTTCGAAAACAGGTAAAAATAATGAAGGACCCCTGAATGAGTAGGTGTTGTCCAAAACGTTTGACTGGTACTGTATGTACATGTCTGTGTAAGCACCAAAGACATTCTTCTGTTGAAAGGTTCTTTGTAACTGTAGAGGGTGGAGATGTGCTACCTGAAGCCTCGTTGTAGTAGACACTGATCCTGTCCAGCTGCAGGTCGCTGTCTCCATGGTAGGAGCCTGTTGGGTCGATGCCATGTTCATCGCTGATCACCTCCCAGAACTAAAGAGGTTAGATCGATAAAAGTCAACAAGAGGCTTGAATTGACACAGGCCAGCACTCCTAAAGTGCAGGTTGCACTAAGTGGCTGAACTACCAACGTAATGTAATAGCCCATTCACTTGTGGGGTGGTGTGAGGTCAAGTGGTTGGGAAGCTGAGCTAGTAATGTATATTTGATTGCTGTTACTATATTATTACATTAGAAATGTAATGAAAAAAATGGCTATTGCTGTAAAGATGAACATGGCCATATACCATATAAGGTATCATCTATAACACATCACTTACAAAATATCATGCAAGACAAACTATTATGTTAAGTTGAACCATATGGATATTCAATACGTTACATAATTCCAAAACTATTCGAAATGTCTCCCAGTGGCATTGTCTATCCTGGCACAGATGTGTGCTCTTGACTTCCCAGGTGTCACATGGGTGAAAAATTGCTGTCGAATTCTCTCAGGGAGTGTAGAAAGCAGATGTCGGCATTGGCTCAGAAGTAACCCTCAGTTCCATCCCTCCTGGGGCAAATCCAATAAATAATTACCTTCGCAGTCACAAGACATTATACTAGAATAAGGACCATCCATGAAGATTCATTATAAGTGGCTAAGAGAGAAGCAGTACTCTGTAGGCTACCACACAAGCAGGCAAAGTATAACCATCCCAGAGGAATTAGACTACTGGGACAGATTGATGGGGTGAGACGTTAAGGCGAAACCTCGTTAAGAAAGTGGCACAGACTGTCACACGAACTCGACTGACCCCATTCTGAAATGGAGAGAGAGGACACTGTGTGATATCATACACCTCTTGATCTTCCACTCCACTTTGAAATCCATTTTTTAACCCCTCTCAATAACAAGAAAGATTAGTGAAACGGCCAATTCTTGTTCACTGTGCTAATACAAATTCTCATTTAACACATCAACAAGTTAGGCCTACCAAATTAGGCTAGTGACACACTCCGTTTCCATCCACCACAAACGGTAGGGCTGAATAGACTTATCTAGCGAACCGGTATAGACAGTATATTTAAAGAGAGTAATTGAGGCCTTGTGGATATTAAATTACGTTGATTACATTTCACTGGCCCACTCGACCCTCCACGGTGGTGTTCCCAAACGGTGTTGTGTAAAATAATGAAGTTGAGGATATAAACATATAGGCTACTCTAAAGTGTTAGCTCGGCTCTTTATCATAAGCGTTAGTCATTTAAATGACGTCATCAGCTCTGCTAGTCTACCGCTTGTTCATATCCCTCCCCCTCGCCCAGAATCACAGTTATTGGCATTCGTTCCTCTCTCCTGCCTGCTTCAGCAACTTTCCCCCTTTTTTCTTAAAGGACGTTTATTCAGCTCCAACAAGACAACGGTTATAGTGTCCCCGCTTTTCAACTTAAATCGCCATTGCGAAATGACTATCATAGCGTTAATAATGGTTTATTTTACTGGTCTATTATGCGCACTCAGCCAAGAGCCGGCGTATAAATGCGCAACAGGGCATGCGTTACTGTCGTAAAAAGCCCATTACTCTTTTAAAGTTTGACTAACGTAAGTAACGTTCCGTATGTAAATGTGTAATGCAAGGGAATACTGAGACTAAAATTATAGAAAACCTTGACTCGGCAAACCACAAAAAAACCTAAATAAATTGTCTCAAAAATGCTAAATTTGTGCATCAACATCTGTAAACGCGGGGGGGTGAACTATATGAAGCTATAGTTTTTGCCAGTGTCATAACTGTAGGACTAAGTGTCTTTTTAGTTGTTTTATCATTTGTGTTTTAAAGTCTTCATTTTAGACATCTGTTTTTCGTAGTCCGTTGAAGAGAAGGCTATTCCAGACACAAAACAATGAGCGTGGCAGAGAGAGGCCAGGCAGAGGGATACAACCACACGCCCAGCGAATTCATGGCTCGATAGACCCGTTATCTCACTATAATAAAAGAACTGTCATCGTTCTTCCAGTTTAGCTTTCTTCTACGACTAGTTCACATTGACAAATTATACATTTATATCCCATAAAGAACAAAACGAAGTAAAGTTTTACAACAGGACTGAAAAGGGGACAACAAAATGGATATTCTTTCCGGTACTCTTCTTCCATTGAGATAACTTTAAATGGCCACCTCATGTTAGAAAAGAAACCATAACGGAAAATTCTGCATTGAATGTTTATCATTTCGGCTAAGTGGAACATTTCGACTTAAAATACACATAGCCTAGAATACAACTTTTTATCTCGAGAAGCAACAAATGGTACAATGCATTATTGATTAATTCCTAAATGTAAGCCTTGTTCATTTCAGTTTTCAAGATTCTTACCTTGGCCCCAATCTGGTTACCACACTGGCCGGCCTGAATGTGCACGATTTCCCTCATTCTGTATGATAGTTATAATAGAAAATACAAGCGAAGAAGTGGAGTGCTGTATTGGCCACACAGTTAACACACTGACCACTGTGAAGTATGTGGATGCCACCTTTGAGCAAGGCGGGACAAAGAATTTATAAGTCTGGACCGTGCCCAAACCGAGGCTTGCCCTAATGATTGGTCACGGTCTTCGGAAACCCAATCTTGATTGGCTGAGGAAAGAAAATCTAAGGGGTTTCTCTGCCGTAATGAAAGGGGCCGGAAGTAGAGAGGGAGTGCCGCGTCCCGTCCTGTCATCACTGTCCTGTTGGAGTAGGCCATGGAATCAGCATCTAATGTATGACTTTCCTGCCATGCGTCCTGTAAGACTCCTATAGAATTGGCTATTAATGCAAAAATATTTTGTTGAATAATAATTCTCCCCCTATTAGATGTGAAAACAGTCCCTATAATAAAAAACTAAAAGGGGATATTATGTACAGTAATATTACTTGAAATCAGATCAGCCAAGACAAATCACTGACATATTGATAACCTTACTACAATAAATACAAATATGTTCATCATCCAAAATATGAGTTTAAAACAAATATGTTTTAATGATGCTGTAAGTAACAGCAAACTTTCCAGGACATAGACATGTCTTATATGGGCAGAAAGCTTAAATTATTGTTAATCTAACTGCAGTGTCAAATTTACAGTAGCTATGACAGTGAAAAAATACCATGCTATTGTTTGAGGAGAGTGCACGACAACAAAAACCTTTATCATGGCAAATGGTTTGATACATTCACATCTGAAGGTAAATAATGTACTTACATTCAGTAATCTTACTCTGATTTGTCATCCCGAGGGTCCCAGAGATAAAATGTAGCATAGTTTGATAAAATAAATTTTTATATTCAAATGTAGTAACTGGGTTCTACAGTTTGAACCCCTGCTGTCTTTGGCTCCACACCCACCCCGCCCGGCCATCTAGATGTGTGAAAGTTAGTGTATAAGCTAATGATCCATCATATATGACATTCCTGGGAGTGTGTGAACTTAAATTTTGTAGTACCATATAATTTCTGTATGTTCTCTAAAATGTACTTGAAAATGTATTAATTGACCAATTCGGCACATTGTGCAGTATTGCAATGGTCCCGTGTGGCTCAGTTGGTAGAGCATGGCGCTTGCAACGCCAGGGTTGTGGGTTCATTCCCCACGGGGGGACCAGGATGACTATGTATGAACTTTCCAATTTGTAAGTCGCTCTGGATAAGAGCGTCTGCTAAATGACTTAAATGTAAATGTAAATGCAATGCTCCACTGGATCAATCTGAAACTTTGCACACACACTGCTGCCACCTAGTGGCCAAAATCTAAATTGCGCCTAAACTGCAATATTATATTATGGCCTTTCTACTGCATTTCAAAGATGATGGAACATTTGTATTATCTTTTACCAGATCTAATGTGTTATATTCTCCTACATTAATTTCACATTTCCACAAACTTCAAAGTACTTCCTTTCAAATGGTGTCAAGAATATGCATATCCTTGCTTCAGGTCCTGAGCTACAGGCAGTTAGATTTGGGTATGTCATTTTAGGCAAACATTTAAAAAAAGGGTCCGATCCTTAAGCCAATCATTCAAGGGGTGGTTGTATGAAGCAAAACACAGTACAACCTGTCACATTGGTGCCATGACTCAGATCACAGCAGACTGGCCTCACTTGAAAGAAGTTGGGTTCCCATCAGAATGAGAGGCTATGGGTAGACAATTTGAGGACACACACACACACACACACACACACACACACACACAGACACACACACACACACATAACTTTGTTGATATAGCTAAGTAATTCGATTGTGTATCCTAAATGCAAAAGTATTTCACACTGATCATTGAATGAAATCCAATTCACCACCGCACCACAAGATGGCGACAGAACATTTTGCAAGGGGCGTGAGACGATGGATAGACGCTTTTGACGGGAAGAGCTATAACGGACAGAAGCTTCATATATACATATATATATTGGACAGACGATAGCAAGAATAACACTGCTGTATTTTGAGAGCCAAAAACAGTATTGTTGCAACGCATCTATACATTTGCATTCTGCATTAGTTCATTCTGTCAAATTGGTAAGTGATCGGACATATTTTGACTAATCTTTAGACTGATTTGATGCATCTCGGTTTGCAACATAAATAAACATCAGTGGGGTCTGGCAGAAATGATACATTTGTATCATTGTTAACACACCCCTGCATGTTTTATTCAAATCCTATTTGCATGTGTGTTGATACATTTGTTGATACAGTACATGGGCGTGTCGTTCTATGCGCTTAATCAGCAAAATGTCCTGGGTGTGATCGTGATACAGATGCTGCGCAACATTTACGCAGATTCAATTAACTGCAAGTGATGTCTCCTGACCCCTTGGAATTTCATGGGGAATGTTACAATAGTTGTAATACTGACTATCTGCTCAGATTCAGATGAAATCTTAATAGAATATATTAAACATGTAGTAACATTTAGTTACTTACAGCAGCTGTATCAAATTGTTATTATTAGGCCAACTGTATAGATTTCAGTCAAAGCTGTCAAGCATGACTGATGAATTACAAATGCTTAAGCAATAGGCCAATGTAAGGCTCTCAAGTAACCCACTGTCAGGCCCACTGCCTAGGATTAGAGCTTGGTATATGAAATTGTTTAATTAAATTGTGTGTGTGTGTGGTTTTTGTTTGTCTTTACAGCATCTGAGGAAGAAAAACATGTTCTACACGTGTGGTCCAAATGAGGCTATGGTGGTGTCAGGTCCATTCTCTAACCCAGTGTTTCCCAACCCTGGTCCTCCAGTACCCCTAGTGCACAGTTCAGTTGTAGCCCTTGACAAACACACCTTGTTCAACTCATTGAGGGCTTGATGATTAGTTGACAAGTTGAATCAAGTGTGCTTGTCCAGGGTTACTCGAGGTCCAGGGTTGGGAAACAGTGTAAACATGTCAAATTAAAAAGCAGTAGGATGGTAATAATACTCTCATGTGTATCTCACCATCCCCCCTCACTCTCTCTCTCTCTCTCTCTCGCTCTCTGTTTCCCAGGGTGCCTCCGTTCTCCTCCAGTAATGATTGCTGGAGGCAGAGTGTTTGTGCTTCCCTGTTTTCAGAAGATCCAGAGGGAATGTCTCTTCTCCTGGTCATGTCTGCAAACACACACGGTAATAATCTGGCCATGTATAGCCATCTGCCATTGTTTTGGGATATCATACTACGACATTGTGGAATGACTATATCTCTCCCTCCTTTCCTCTCGCCCAGGATCTCCCTGAACACTCTGACGCTGAACGTGAAGAGTGAGAAAGTCTACACCCGCCGTGGGGTTCCCATCTCGGTCACTGGTATTGCCCAGGTTAGTCTCTCCGTCTGTCTCCGTCTCCATTTATTCCTGAGCCAATGTAAGTACACTATTCTGTCAAATCAAATCAAAGTCAATTAAACATGTTTAGACACCCTAGTTTTGAACACAAGTGTAAGGGCTCTCTTTGATTAAGTAGGTATTAAGTAGATCATTAAAACTTGCTTATATCATTCATTTATGCACTGGCATTAAATTCTGAAATACCTCACTCTCTTGTGCTATGGACAGGACAGAGTAACCTTGCCTGTTGGAGTGTTAATACAGCTACTACGGCTGTATAGCTGGGTAGTGTACAGCAGATGCTTCTGTTTGTTTAGCACTGTG
This sequence comes from Salvelinus alpinus, assembly GCF_045679555.1. Classification (NCBI taxonomy): domain Eukaryota; kingdom Metazoa; phylum Chordata; class Actinopteri; order Salmoniformes; family Salmonidae; genus Salvelinus; species Salvelinus alpinus. The sequence continues at coordinate 10,159,588 of NC_092111.1, forward strand.
CACACCTGAGTTGTGTTCATTAATCACCCAAAAACAGACTAAAACTACCTGAACTTGCTCAGAAATGCCCATTTTCGTTTTCTGTTTAAAAACATTTTAAAATGTTAATATGCTGTTATGTGTTCTCTCCTTTGTCCAGATGAAGATCCAGGGGCAGAACAAGGAGATGCTGGCCGCAGCCTGTCAGATGTTCATGGGGAAGTCGGAGGGCGAGATCGCCCAAATCGCCCTGGAGACGCTGGAGGGCCACCAGAGGGCCATCATCGCCCACCTGACTGTGGAGGTAAACTTGACAACACGAGGGGCCGTGGGTTATGACCTTTTTAGCACAGCTGTGCTGCGGTCGTAGGTACAAGATGAAGCCGAGTACCGCCGACTACCCAATCACAACGCTTGTTTTGACCAACCCGTTGTAAAACAACTGTTTTGCAAGATGTCACAAACAGATCTGGGACCAGGCTACATTATAGCAGTTCACTCGTTTTAGTGCAACATAGAAACATTTCGGCACTATTTGCCTTCTTCATGGTTACATGAGGTAAACTGGACAGCACCCTTACTGGCCACATCCACAGTTACAGACAGTTGTAGATAAATAAACAGCACATTATAGCTGCTCACTCATTTCAAATGCAGTAAAGCCATGACCAGCTATGGCCAGAGACACACTCCCCCACGTATTTATTTGGACAGTGAAGCTAAAACTTTTGATTTGGCTCTATACTTCAGCATTTTGGATTTGAGATCAAATAATTCATATGAGGCGACAGTCCAGAATGTCACCTTTTATTTGAGGGTATTTTTGTATGTACCATAGTCAGCACATTACACAGTAGAACTGTCTTGTTACATAACCATAACAAACAGACGATAACAAACAACACATGCAACAGTTGTATATACATCAGAACCATAGTCATATGGATATCTCTGTCTGGCTATGTGTTCAACAACTTGTACATAGTAACACGATGGAGCGGGAATACTGCAACTTTTTACTGTCATGACAGTTACACTAAACACAAGCATATCAACATCGGTACGAACTCAGTTATTTTTCCCCCTCCAGGAGATCTATAGGGAACGTAAGAAGTTCTCAGAGGAGGTGTTCAAGGTGGCCTCGTCCGACCTGTTCAACATGGGCATCAGCGTGGTCAGCTACACGCTCAAAGACGTTCACGACGACCAGGTGTGCTTTCTCGCTCTTCTTTCAATGGAGACTCCATTCTTGCAACTACTCCAATGCTGGATAAATAATGGACCCTAAACTAAAAAGTAACCAATGTTGTTCTCTTCCTCTCTGTGGTTCAGGACTACCTCCACTCCCTGGGGAAGTCCAGGGCCGCCCAGGTGCAGAAAGACGCCTGCATCGGAGAGGCCCAGTTCAAGAGGGATGCTGTGATCAGGGTGAGCCACCTGTCCCTTCTCTCTGCTCTCTCCCTTCTTTCTACCTTCTTCTCTTCTTGCGCCCTTTATCCTGTCCCTTTCTCTTGTTTATTTCTGAGTTCTACATCACGTTCCTTCGCTTGGTTTTCCCTATCCGTTCTTGCTTTTCTCTTTTCTCGCACTCCACCTGAACCTTTCCTTCTCCAATCTCTCCTTGTTCCTTTTTTATACTCCCTGGGGTTCTCTCTCTCTCTCTCTGTAGGAGGCCCATGCCAAGCAGGAGAAGATCTCAGCCCAGCACGTCAATGAGATCCAGATGGCCATGGCTCAGAGGGACTATGAGCTGAAGAAAGCATCCTACGACATCGAGGTCAACACCAAGAAGGCAGAGACTGAGATGGCCTACCAGCTACAGGTATGTCCATAATATTGCACTAATACTTGGATGTATTGTATAGCACGCCCAATCTTGTTGTTTGATTGTTGTCAAAATCACAACGTACGGAAAGCAGCTCACTAAACCAATTGAAACAAAGCAACGAAAAAGTAAAACACAAAGAAATGGTCATAGAGAGTACTACTGAGATCTTGGGCTTACCATTTGAACCCTCCCCGTCAGGTGGCCAAGACCAAGCAGCGCATCGAGGAAGAGAAGAAGCAGGTCCAGGTGGTGCAGCGCTCTCAGCAGATCATGCTCCAGCAGCAGGAGATCACCCGCAAGGAGAAGGAGCTGGAGGCCAAGGTGAAGAAGCCTGCTGAGGCCACGAGATACCAAATGGAGAAGCTGGCCGAGGCCCGGCGGTGAGTACCAGATAGGGTTGGGCCGATATATGATTAAATCGAATGTCGTGGTATGCAAGACAATATATATCGTGATGTGCAAGACTATATCAAATCAAATGTATTTATAAAGCCCTTTTTACATCCGCAGACGTCACAAAGTGCTTATATAGAAACCCAGCCTAAAACCCCAAATGGCAAGCAATGCAGATGTAGAAGCACGGTGGCTAGGAAAAACTCCCTAGAAAGTCGGGAGCCTAGGAAGAAACCTAGAGAGGAAACAAGGCTCTGAGGGTCTGGCCAGTCCTCTTCTGGCTATGCCGGGGGACATTATAACAATATATGGCCATTAAGGCCAGATTGTTTGTCAAGATGTTTGAACGTTCATAAATGACCAGCAGGGTCAAATAATAATCACAGTGGTTGTAGTGGGTGCAACAGGTCTGTACCTCAGGAGTAAATGTCATTTGGCTTTTCATAGTCGAGCATTCAGAGGTCGAGACAGCAGGTTCGAGAGAGAGAGAGAGAGAGAGGGAAACAGCAGGTCTGGGACAAGGTAGCACGTCCGGTGAACAGGTCAGGGTTCCATAGCCGCAGGCAGAACAGTTGAAACTGGAGCAGCAGCATGACCAGGTGGACTGGGGACAGCCAGGAGTCATCAGACCAGGTAGTCCTGAGACATGATCCTAGGGCTCAGGTCCTTGGGAGGGAGAGAGAGAATTAAAGGGAGCATATTTAAATTCACGCAGGACACCAGATAAGACAGGAGAATTACACCAGATATAACAAATAAGACTGACCCTAGCCCCCGCAACATAGACTATTGCAGCATAGACACTGGATGCTGAAACAGGGGGGGTCGGGGGACACTGTGGCCCCGTCAGATGATACCCCCGGACAGGACCAACCAGGCAGGATATAACCCCACCCACTTTTCCAAAGCATAGCCCCCACACCACTAGAGGGATATCAACAGGCCACCAACTTACTACCCTGAGACAAGGCTGAGTATAGACCACAGAGATCTCCTCCACCGCACAAGCCCGAGGGGGACGCAAAACCGGACAAGAAGATCTCGTCTGTGACTCAACCCACTCAAGTGACGCACCCCTCCAAGTGACGCATCCTTCCAAGTGACGCACCCCTCCAAGTGACGCACCCCTCCAAGTGACGCACCCCTCCAAGTGACGCACCCCTCCAAGTGACGCACCCCTCCAAGTGACGCACCTCTCCAAGTGACGCACCTCTCCAAGTGACATATCCTTCCAAGTGACGCACCCCTCCAAGTGATGCACCATTCCAAGTGATGCAACATTCTAAGTGACATATCCTTCCAAGTGACGCACCCCTCCCCTCCTATACTCTATTTGAACTTTTCTAATCAAAATGGTGCAGTTTTATCAGTTAGGCTGTATCAATATGTTAAAAATGAAGTCTAAATGAATTAACAAAGCCTTATTGTTTTGCCTTACTAAGGTTATTTAATTAGAATGTGACTTTAATATCGTAAATACGTTTAAAAAAATTTCCTCATCTGGAAATATCTCGTCATTAACGGCGCAAAACGGTTATATCGGATATTGCGACATTTGAAGTAGCATATCGTAGAAGAGCTCTCCCCAAATATCACCCCAACCCTCGTACCAGCCACATTTCACAAATTATATATATCATTTTGTGAACAATTTACTGCATAGACAATGAAAATATACTAGATATTAATGCGTTCCATGGAGTACGAGACAGACAAATATACAAACTATACTCAATATGTACTATGTACTTTATACTGTACACCTAACAGGCCAAACAAGGTGTAAATAAATGTTTTTTTCCCACAGTGCACAGCTCATTATGGAGGCTGAGGCTGAGGCAGAGTCCATTAGGGTGAGTGTGTCTATAAGTATCACATTGTTCCAGACAGATTCTGAAAAGCAAAAGTACATTGTTACTATCAGACTGTTACTGTTCCAAGCTTGTTTTAACCCTAAAAGCAGTTCATTCTTGTGTCTGGGACTCGTATAAGCAGACAGCACTTTAACAGTAAGAGAAGGCCATGTTTACCACACTCAATTCTTTTAGCTTGTTCAATCAATACTACTAAATCCTGCAGTTAACTTATGATAAGTCACACCTAAAGAAGCCGTAACAACATAGTGTGTCATAATAATAAAATAAAACCTTCAAAAATGTTCCCTTTCTCAGATTAAGGGAGATGCGGAGGCCTTTGCCGTGGAGGCGAAGGGGAGAGCCGAGGCGGAGCAGATGGCCAAGAAGGCCAAAGCCTTCCAGCAGTACAAGGAGGGAGCCATGGTGGACATGCTGCTGGAGCAACTACCACTAGTGAGAAAACCTTTCAAGACATAGAGCTCAAATACACACTTACGGTGGAATCATCATGTGAGATCTGCGCATTTAAATATTGCGTAAATCATGCATTGAATTGAAGATTTGCATGAAAAAGTCGTAAAACTCATATAAAGTTAGTTTGAATACAAAATTACACATCGTTATGGAGTCCAACATCTGATCACTCGTCACTGGGGTGAGCTTTTGGGCAAAGAAACTGGGCGAATAACTGTATGTTCTCTGCCCTCCTCTAGATGGCGGAAGAGATCAGCAGGCCTCTGGCGCAGGCTCAGAAGATCACCATGATTTCCAGCGGGGGTGCGGAGGTGGGTGCGGCCAAGCTCACAGGAGAGGTGCTAGACATCATGACCCGCCTTCCAGCGACGGTGGAGAAACTGACGGGAGTCAACATCTCACAGGTGAGACAGCCTAACCAACGATGTGTGACGTATTATATAACAAGAGGACTGTTATTTGTCCGAACAACAGTTTTCTCAGTAGGTCTCCAATTAATGAACCAGTGGTTACCCTCACATAATATAGTTATAGGTGCAATGAAATGGGTTGTTTTACAGCAGGGGTGTCAAACTCATTCCACGGAGGGCCTAGTGTCTGCAGGTTTTTGGTTTTTCCTTTCAATAAAGCCCTAGACAACCAGGTGTGGGGAGTTCCTAACTAATTAGTGATGTTAATTCATCAATCAAGTACAAGGGAGGAGCGAAAACCCGCAGACACTCGGCCCCCCGTGGAATGAGTTTGACACCTGTGTTTTACAGAGTCAGCCATAGTAGTACGGTGCCCGTGGGGTAAATTGGGACTAAATGCCTTACTCACCGGCACATGGGCAGATTTTTCACTTTGTCAGCTCAGGTATTCCAACCAGCGACCTTTCGGTTACTGACACAGCGCTCTAACCACTAGGCAACCTGCCGCCTCTGATCCAGAGTTATATTTTACAGAATAGGATATATAAATAACTTGCCAGATAACTGTGACAAACACAGATCTATATGTATAACTCTTCATTCTTGTCACACCCTGGCCTTAGTTATCTTTGTTTTCATTATTATTTTAGTTAGGTCAGGGTGTGACATGGTGTAGTATGTGTTTTTGTATTGTCTAGGGTGTTGTATGGTTTAGGGGGTTAAGTAGAGTAGATGGTTTAGTGTTCAGTGTAGGTGTCTAGGAAAGTCTATGGTTGCCTGAATTGGTTCTCAATTAGAGACAGCTGGTTATTGTTGTCTCTGATTGGGAGCCATATTTAAGGCAGCCATAGGCTTTAGCTGGTTGTGGGTAATTGTCTATGTCTAAACGTTAGTAGCTTGTGTGTGCACTTTCGTTTTGTAGCTTCACGGTCGTTTGTTGTTTTGTTAGTTTGTAAAGTGTTTGGTTTCGTTTTTCTTCTTCAAATAAAAAGAAGATGTCTTATTTTTCACACGCTGCGTTTTGGTCCTCTCTCTCTTCACAAGACGATCGTGACAATTCTACTGTTGATAAAGAATGCTAAAGGTTAATATGGTCACCATAAGCATCAAGTACAAGATAGTATATCATGCAAATTTCCGGTTAGTATTGTTCGTAATGTTAGTAAACCTAGTTGGCTAATTCACTGATCCACCTTTGTGAATCGCTGCTCCTGTTGGTGTTCTATGCTAAGACTTCATTTTCTCTCTTTCTCCATATCCCCCCCCCCCACACCCTCTCGCTCTCTGTCTCTCTCTCCATCTCGCTCTCTCTCAACCTGTCCTTCCATTCTCTAGGTGACAACTCATATGGGCTGAGGACTCCGGTGATCAGGCAGACCTATTTCACAACCCTGCCTACCACCACAGCCTTTAACTCTCTCCTCAAGTATGTTATGCCAAAAAACATATGGTGCCCTCCGTAATTATTGGGACAGTGAAGCATTTTATCTTCTTTTGGCTCTATTCTCCAAAAGTTTGGATTTGAAATCAAACAGTGACTGAGGTTAACGTGCAGACTGTCAGATTTTCATCCATATCGGGTGAACCGTTTAGAAATTGCTAAGGGACAAATTCCCTTATATACAGTGGGGAGAACAAGTATTTGATACACTGACAATTTTGCAGGTTTTCCTACTTACAAAGCATGTAGAGGTCTGTAATTTTTATCATAGGTACACTTCAACTGTGAGAGAAGGAATCTAAAACAAAAATCCAGAAAATCACATTGTATGATTTTTAAGTAATTAATTTGCATTTTATTGCATGACATAAGTATTTGATACATCAGAAAAGCAGAACTGAATATTTGGTACAGAAACCTTAGTTTGCAATTACAGAGATCATACGTTTCCTGTAGTTCTTGACCAGGTTTGCACACACTGCAGCAGGGATTTTGGCCCACTCCTCCATACAGACCTTCTCCAGATCCTTCAGGTTTCGGGGCTGTCGCTGGGCAATACGGACTTTCGGCTCCCTCCAAAGATTTTCTATTGGGTTCAGGTCTGGAGACTGGCTAGGCCACTCCAGAACCTTGAGATGCTTCTTACGGAGCCACTCCTTAGTTGCCCTGGCTGTGTGTTTCGGGTCGTTGTCATGCTGGAAGACCCAGCCACGACCCATCTTCAATGCTCTTACTGAGGGAAGGAGGTTGTTGGTCAAGATCTCGCGATACATGGCCCCATCCATCCTCCCCTCAATACGGTGCAGTCGTCCTGTCCCCTTTGCAGAAAAGCATCCCCAAAGAATGATGTTTCCACCTCCATGCTTCACGGTTGGGATGGTGTTCTTGGGGTTGTACTCATCCTTCTATTCCTCCAAACACGGCGAGTGGAGTTTAGAGCAAAAAGCTCTATTTTTGTCTCATCAGACCACATGACCTTCTCCCATTCCTCCTCTGGATCATCCAGATGGTCATTGGCAAACTTCAGACGGGCCTGGACATGCGCTGGCTTGAGCAGGGGGACCTTGCGTGCGCTGCAGGATTTTAATCCATGACGGCGTAGTGTGTTACTAATGGTTTTCTTTGAGACTGTGGTCCCAGCTCTCTTCAGGTCATTGACCAGGTCCTTCCGTGTAGTTCTGGGCTGATCCCTCACATTCCTCATGATCATTGATGCCCCACGAGGTGAGATCTTGCATGGAGCTCCAGACCGAGGGTGATTGACCGTCATCTTGAACTTCTTCCATTTTCTAATAATTGTGCCAACAGTTGTTGCCTTCTCACCAAGCTGCTTGGCTATTGTCCTGTAGCCCATCCCAGCCTTGTACAGGTCTACAATTTATCCCTGATGTCCTTACACAGCTCTCTGGTCTTGGCCATTGTGGAGAGGTTGGAGTCTGTTTGATTGAGTGTGTGGACAGGTGTCTTTTATACAGGTAACGAGTTCAAACAGGTGCAGTTAATACAGGTAATGAGTGGAGAACAGGAGGGCTTCTTAAAGAAAAACTAACAGGTCTGTGAGAGCCGGAATTCTTACTGGTTGGTAGGTGATCAAATACTTATGTCATGCAATAAAATGCAAATTAATTACTTAAAAATCATACAATGTGATTTTCTGGATTTTTGTTTTAGATTCCTTCTCTCACAGTTGAAGTGTACCTATGATAAAAATTACAGACCTCTACATGCTTTGTAAGTAGGAAAACCTGCAAAATCGGCAGTGTATCAAATACTTGTTCTCCCCACTGTATGTATTAAAGCAGTATACGGTTTAGTATTTGGTCCCATATGACTAGATCAAGCTGACTATACACATTTGTTGGATGTATTTGTTATTTTGTTTTGGTTGTGTTTCAGATTATTTTGTTCCCAATAGAAATGAACGGTAAATAATGTGTTGTGTCATTTTGGAGTCACTTTTATTGTAAATAAGAATATAATATGTTTCTAAACACTCCTACATTGATGTGGATGCTACCATGATTAGGGATAATCCTGAGAAAGTGAGAAAGTTACAGACGCACAAATGTCATATCCCCAAGACATGACAACCTCTCACCTTTACAATAACAGGGGAGGTTAGCATTTTTGGGGGTTATTATATTTGTGTTTCTGTAACTTTCTCACTCATCATTATTCAAGATTCATTCAGGATTATCCCTAATCATGGTAGTATCCACATTAATGTAGAAGTGTTTAGAAACATATTCTATTCTTATTTACAATAAAAGTGACTCCAAAATGACACAATACATTATTTACCAATCCTTTCTATTGGGCACAAAATAATCTGAAACCAAAACAAACAACAAATTCATCCAACAAATTCGTAGGGTCACAAGCTTGATGTAGTCATTGCGTGCTATGAATATGGAAACCAATACTAAACGTTTTACTACTTTTGAAGTATAGAGTCAAAATAAGAAAAAATTATTCACTGTCCCAATAGTTACGGAGGGCACTGTGCTGTATCTAGTATCTACGCTTCTATCAAGCCCCTCTTCTTTCCATGTGCCTTAATACCCCTTTCTCTGCCTAGCTCACCTTTTACCTCTTTGCGTGTATATTTGTCCCTTGATTCCCTCCTTCATAACTGGCTGTGTCCACTGCCTTGCTGCCAAACCCTAAGTGCATCTTAACTGGCGAGTTCAATGTAAACGCAGTCAAATCCTCCACTCAGTATTCTTATTCTCAGCGCTCAGTCTTACTTATCAGAAGCAAAGGTGACCTGACCAAATTTATGTTTCAGTCTTTCATTGTTTTTACTGTTACTGGTTGTCGTTTTAGTCTGACAAAATGTAATTGGTTAAGAGAGAAATGTCATGGCTCTGTTCGTACTAAGTTTGAGTAACAATGAATGTGCAAAATATGAACCATTCAAAGTATCCATTATTCTAATCTATACCTGCAAAGGCTCTTGGGAGAAGTAGTGTGAAATAAGACAGTCAATTTAGCTGTTGTTTTTCTATGTATTATGGATTTCTATCTGCGAAATGTGTGCTTTCCCATTGATGTGTGTCTACATTCACTGTTACAACACGTAATTTACGTGTTTTTGATGTTTTCGTTGTATTGCCTGTGTCTCGCATACTGAAGGATCCTATTTAATCGCTAGTCTTTTGAAAGGTCAGGCAGATTATGTAGCAGCTCTCACAGATGTGACTTGTATTCATTTTGTCCAGAGTGCTAGGGTACTGGTTTACTGCTCTGTTATAGCTGTCAAAACGGTAATTTGACGTTATAATCATGGAACTACTACATAATGTGAAGTTGTACTATTGATGCTCATTGAGATGTACTGTTAGCATTGAAGCTACGTTGTTATTAAGGTGGTCCTCAGATCAACAGAAATAGTAGCTGTGGTAATGAATGATAAAGGGAGGAATTTTAAGTTAGAAAAAAGTGATTGTCATCAGAAGTAAAAAGAGAGGAGGTGTCATATGTAAAAAGGACTTCTGAAAGCAGATTGTTATCTATTTGAGAACCTTTCGTAGCCTTAACTAAAGCTAGCTGTGTTGTATTGTACTACTAATAGACGTAACTGCTAGTACATAATAGTATGATATACAAGTAATGAGTACATGGCACATATGTCATGACATTGCATTTCACCAAAGGAAAGGCAAGTGGTCATTCCTCATCACTGTATGTATTGGCTGGTGCAATCAAATTTCCCCTCTGGGGGATTAATAAAGTACTATCCTATCTTATCGTTCAATCAATGCCTCAGATCAGTATGTTCAAGGGAAATAAGTCAGATAGCATAGCTTGCAAGCCCTGTGTGTCTCATGGTATTGTAGGGTTTAATGAAACGACTGACTCAGTATAGGAAGTGAGGTTGACAACTAACTTGCCTTATCTCCACACACTGTCACCCTCTACCTCACCGTCGCCACAGAAACTCCCTCTTATCAACTGATGATGTCCGATTTTTATCATTTTCTCCCTTCATTTTATTTATTTATGTGAAACACGAGACATTTGTTATATTTAAGTGTGTTTTTCAGTATGATGATTTGTCAGGAGCCTGAATGCATGTGTCCGAACAGGTACTACTGTTATAGCTCAGTAAACAAACCAGAAACTGAACCAGAGGTTCCAAATATGGCCAAAGGGGCAAAGTATGGGAATATTTTAGATGTAATTATTGTTGAAATACTACTACTGTACCCATTTTAGTGAAGTATTATACGATGTTTTGTTCAATTTAGCTTGAAACATTTTATACTGTACACAAAGATTTGTAAAAAATGATTTGAAACATATGATTTTGTTATGTCAAGTTGTCACATTTATCTTCATATATGAAGGGCCTTCTGAGCTCAGCGTGTTGGCCTGAGGTTCCATTCAGTTGTATCAGAAGACCAGAGTAATCAAACATCCTTATCCTTACTAACAGAAGCCTGTGATGTATCTTACTTTAACCAGGATATCATCTATTTTCATGGTTGTCCCTTTTTTTTACCAAGAAATAATACCAATAGTTGCTTATATATGCTTATAATATTCTATATTGAGCTTATTTCAGTGAAAACCAAATAAAGCTTGGGAAAAAGTTACTTAATGTACATTTAATGAACATAATGGGATGAATTCCATGGCGAGTAGATTGTATCCAGGACTGATTTCATTTTACTAGAGTTATATTAGAATAGTGTGTTGTTTACTTTGTTTTTGAGGACTTGCCAAAATGTAAATGTGTCTCTATTGTTTTCAAATTGCTGTGCACTGGTGTCATGAAGAACCTTGTAGTTTGTAGAAAACGTATACCCTTAAATTATATCAAATACATCATTCCTTTGATTCCAAAACCACTACCCTCGTCTTCTTTGGTGTGTGTGTGAAGGTCGTGAAATGGGCATGGCATAGGTTATGGCAAATTAATGTCCCAAACACAATCACCTAGCGAACCATTCCAACATACAACATAATATTTAAATTATTTTAATGTATAATTGACCTATGTACTGTACATTGATACAATACCTCCAAACTGACTCTCCACAGCATGTCTGCATGCAGTAAAAGGAGAATCTGACAGCAAGCTTGTCATCTCCGACTGTCTCACTTTATTGTCCTTACAAAGAGAAACAGTCTCTTCAGATGAATGTGTACTATGCATATACAGCGAGTGTAGCATAAGGGTAGTTAATAACAGTATTAGGAGCAATAATAACGACACTAATAAGAATATTGAGAACTGTGTTATTTCAAAAGACACATAACGAAGTACAAGGAGTATACATAAGATAACCGGCCAATCACGAGCCTGCTCAATAAATAGAGGGAGCAGAATAGAGCTCTGTGATTGGACGGGTTAGAAATACATGTCAACGATTCGTTACTTTTGGAGTTATTTTGTTTTCTGGTTTACTTTACAGAGGCAGAGAGTAGAAGTACATCATTCCCTTTTTTTGAATGAAAAAAATCATTTCTATATATATCTACATAGATTACAGTATCTTCCAATTGATAATGAGGATAACATTGATACAATAAGAATAATGTAATATTCAGTATGAAAGGTTTAAAAAACTAAACTTAAAAAAAACTTGTTAACAGTACCTGACAGCCATTTTAATGTTTCAACACGATGCGCCTTTCTCCCCATCACCCCTTGCTTTGCAAAAATGAGTTGGGGAATATAGAAAATTATCCTTCTTAAATACAAAATCTGCTGTTTCTAGATGTTTCTTCTCACTCACATTCCTTGCACAATCTTTTTGCTTTCCCACGCCGTTCGTTAACACATTCCACTGTTGGTAGAAAAATACATACATATGATAATATACATACAACAACTAAATGAAACGATGAGAAACCGAAAAAAATACGAGATTGACCAAGTGCCTTCTTTATATCAGACCCCCCCCCCATTTTTTGTTCTCTCTCTCCCTTTTCGATGTCTTCTCCTTTAAGTGCATTCTTTGAACCATTCATATATCATCTCTTCATTCAATACTGGACTACATATCCCATGCTTCCTCTTCATCTCAGGTAGTCCCTTCACGCCCTCCTTTCCTTATTCTCTGATTGGGTCTTGCATCGCCAAACCTCATTCTTCCATTCATTCCTTCGCCAACCCCAAGGCAGTGTAGTTTTTACTTAGTACTTTCTCCCTCCCAGTGGAGGCTGGTGGGAGGAGAAATCAGTGGACTGCCTCATTGAAATAGCTGGTTTCAAACACATTTAATGTGCTTGACACACGTTCCATTCCAGCCATTACAATGAGCCCATCCTCCCATTTAAAAAGTGACACCAGCCTCCGCTCCTTCCCTCCCTCTCCATCCTCCCCTCTGTCCATCCTCTCGCTCTATGAGTTCATGTGCTCCACCTGAATGGCTGAGGTGGACACGGTCAGGCAGAGGTCCTTATGGGCCGACAGGTCGGTGACACTGACCGTCTTGTACTGGTGCAGGTCAAAGGGGCACGGCACGCCCTCTGTCTGCGGGTAGCTGCCTTGCTGAGGGTTGTTGGGGTTCTGGGGCTGGTTCTGCCCTGGGTTCTGACCCGCCCCTCCGGGACCACCGCCTCCTCTGCCACGACCCCTCCCCCTGCCCGCTCCTCCAGGAGTGTGACCCTGGGCCTGCTGGGCGGCGACGGCAGCCGACACTGTGAGGGGGTCAGGGTTGTGCTTCCGCATGTGTTTCATCAGGTAGGTCTCCTGGAGAAGAGGAGAGGAGAGAAAGAGGGTGAGCAAGGTGGACAGTGCAGTGAACAATTACCATGCAGTGGGTCTTGGGAACAAAATGCAAGGGCTCGGCAGCACATACACTACCGTTCAAACGTTTGGGGTCACTTAGAAATGTCTTTGTTTTTGAAGGAAAAGGGCCAGCATCCCAGAGTGATGGTTGCTGATAATGGGCCTCTGTACGCCTATGTAGCTATTCCATTAAATATCAGCCGTTTCCAGCTACAATAGTCATTTACAACATTAGCAATGTCTACACTGTATTTCTGATCAATTTGATGTTATTTTAATGGACTTTTTTTTGTGCTTTTCTTTCAAAAACAAGGACATTTCTAAGTGACCCCAAACTTTTGAACGGTAGTGTACATACAAACTCAGTAATATGTAGTCTATGCAAATGACTGGGAGGAAATATAGGCCGAGTGTATATAAACTAGTGGAGGGGGGGGGGAACTGTTTTTAACTACATAGCCAAAGCCTACCTGTACAGTCCTATTCAACCCTATAGGTTACCATCAAGCCAGACTACTGCTTGTACATGTTGTTCAACTGTTTTCACTACCAACCAACTTACAGTTAATTACCTGAAGTAGTCATTCAAGTAATCTAATACTGCAGTTACTGAAAGAAGTACATACAATGAATTAGTCTCCACCCTCACAATTCCCTAGCCCCTCCCCTAAATGATGACATTGCTGAGCATCCCTTCCATGCAACAGGCCCCTCTCGCAAGTAGAGGCCTTGCACCTAGAAAGCAAAAGTGGGTGTGACACTTTAAGGGGTGGGGACTATATGTCGTTTGAGGAGGAGGGTAGAGGGAGGAGTTTTAGGGTGATTGGCAGGCGTACCGAGGTGTAGGCGCGGTTGCACAGGCCACAGGAGTAGAGCTTGGCGTGTTTGACCGTGTGAGTGGACAGGTGCACCTCCAGACTGGCCGCGTCTGTGTAACCGCGGTTGCAGTTGTGGCACTTGTACGGCTTGTCTTTGTTGTGCTGCCGGCGGTGAGACTGGGGGAAGCCATGAAAGAGTTAATACATTAGGATTATTTTTGACTATGATGTCATCACATCATTCCGCTTCTGTTATTAACTGTACGTAACGATTTTAGAGCTAAGCGACATTTTGCGATGAGAAACGTACAACCAAATAAATGGAAATTGAGATGATTAGTGTCCAGATGTAAGATCCGTTGGACTTGTGAACTGGATGTTGAGATGTAGTAGGCCTACCTGCAAGTTGGACAGCTGAGTGAACGCTTTCTCGCAGCCAGGATGGATGCACTTGTAAGGTCGGTCCCCAGTGTGGATCCTACGGAAGTGAAACACAGTCTGTAATGAACTACAGCTCCCACAAACCCCAGTAGCCTGACTACTTCCGTTACAGCGTCACTCACTCCAAGGAACTGACAGGAACGATGGAAAGAGAGACATCCAATCCCAAATCAAACAAACTATCCATAGAGATTTCTTGATGGCCCTTCATAGATAAGAGTTTCCACCATATTGCTTCCTGGTACATCCAACCAGTCCTTTCAGATCTATGATTGAATGAGCAAAAACAGGGCTCGACATTAATGCTTGTCCTCTTGTCCGGGACAAGTTGTCGGACACGAAGAATATATATTTAAACTGTCCGAATGGACAAATAAATAAAAATATTAATACAAAAATCCCAATATCTCTTGAAGGGGGCGGCAGCGTAGCCTAGTGGTTAGAGTGTTGGACTAGTAACCGAAAGGTTGCAAGATCGAATCCCCGAGCTGACAAGGTACAAATCTGTCGTTCTGCCCCTGAACAAGGCAGTTAACCCACTGTTCCTAGGCCGTCATTGAAAATAAGAATTTGTTCTTAACTGACTTGCCTAGTTAAATAAAGGTTAAATAAATAAGTAAAATAAAAGATCCAGTAAAAGGCTTTCACCAGGAAATGGCTACAAAAAGACCCTCCCACAGTGACACAATGGATAGACATTGTAGAAGAAATACACCACATGGAGCGTATGACCTTTGCTTTAAGAACACAAGAGGAGAGAGGTCAGGAACACTGGGAAAAATGGGTTTCGTACTTGAAAATGGTCTAATTCAAAGATATTCAAAGATACTAATATGATGGTGTGATGTGCACTGTAACTGACAGATCTTTTTTGTTGTTCTTTTATTTTACTTTATTTGTAATTTATTTGTGTTCCTCAATAAAAACAAAGTATTAAAAAAAATATATATATTTGAAATTCCAATATCAAACAATTACTCTGATCAGAATTGGATGGGAGAGGTCAACATTGGAATAATATTCATGTAGGCTACATAAATAAAAAGCCTACAGGTCAAAGTGTAGGTGATATACACATTGTCTACAGCCTCATGTCCAAACCCATGCTGACATGAGGGAGGCCCCAGAACATGTATTGAGACTTTTAATTACACAAATATAGGCTGAACGCTTTTATTAAAGAAGTCTGTGGGGATTAGGGGAGTTTTGAACTTGAACGAGAAAATAAGAGGATGTGAGACACAATGAGTGAGAGGGAACCAATTAGAAGAAAAGAGGAGTAGATGGAACTAGAGAGGGTGTGCGCTGATGTGACTGCCCACTGTCCCTGTTTAGTAGTGTTTACCTGTGGTGCTGCTGTAAGTGACTGAGCTGCCTGAATGTTTTCTGGCAGAAGGAGCAGGTGTAGGGCTTGGCCCCGCTGTGGATGCGGATATGCTGGGCCAGGTAGCTGGAGTTGGCGAACGATTTGGAGCAGTGGGGACACTTGTGCGGTTTGCCCTCAGTGTGGTTTCTAACAAGGGGATGGGGAGATGGAGAGAGAGAAAAAGAGAGAGAGATTGATAATGTATCAAATCAGCGACGAATGATCCAGAGATCAAATCATAATCAAATCCCCCCGAATCAAGTTTTAGCGCAGTTTGATTGACAGTGTGCACTTTTTGGTTGTTGCTGTGTCTGAGTTGCGAAACACAGTAGGAAAACAGACAGCAGGCACAGCCCCCCTTTCCTTTCTCTCTCTTTCTCTCTCTGTCTCTCCACCTATGGTGTGCTACTGATGTTCTGGGGTCATTCTACAGAGGCCTACTGCTAAGGAATTTGAGTGAAGGCAAGCTCTTGTGTCTTTATCTTGAAACCTAAGGCGAAACATCGAGAGGGGCGTGTGAGGGAGGATATGTAGCCTAATAGAGAAAGCAAAGGGTGCACTTCACTCTAACAGCATGGTGAGGCTAGGAGGGGGAGGAAGGGAAAAGCCATTCATTTAATTCCTCATAAACGTTCAAGAAACCAAAGACTAGTTGAAGAGATGACAGAACAGATAGAACTGAAAGTGTCAGGGAAAGAAAATGAAGAAATCAGTATGGAAAGTTGTGGTCGTAGGATAGCTAAATGTACAGATCACTTGTCTGACAGAATTTTTTTACATTATGAAGCTGTTTCTGGTATAGTTTATCCAAAATTGCATCCTTTCCCCAAGGATGAACGTAACTTATTAGTCTTTGCTGTGGTTGTCCGGGTATCTAAAAGGTTAGAACGCAATCTGTCACTTTAAAAGGAGTTAACTCACCCCCTTCAGATCAAATGTGGTGTTCCACAGGGATCGATTCTTGGACCTGTACTATTTCTAGTTTACCAAACGCATCAAAACAACTTTCTCAGATTCTGTTTGCCAATAACATAAGCGACTTGAATTCCCAAAGAATTCTGCAAACCACACATAAAAAACATAGCCTCCAAGACAGCAAACAACGCAGATACAACACTTGGCAACAGAAAAACAGCACACACTCTCCTTATAAAAGGGTCACTAACTGAGACATTTCGACAGAGAAAAAAAGGTGGTGGTGCTGCTTTGTCAAACATCACCAGAAATATAAATATTGGGTTTGTTTATTCTAAACCTGTGGTCATAGATGTAGTTATTGGGTTTGTTTATTCTAAACCTGCGGTCATAGATGTAGTTATTGGGCTTGTTTATTCTAAACCTGTGGTCATAGATGTAGTTATTGGGCTTGTTTATTCTAAACCTGTGGTCATAGATGTAGTTATTGGGCTTGTTTGTTCTAAACCTGTGGTCATAGATGTAGTTATTGGGTTTGTTTATTCTAAACCTGTGGTCATAGATGTAGTTATTGGGCTTGTTTATTCTAAACCTGTGGTCATAGATGTAGTTATTGGGTTTGTTTGTTCTAAACCTGCGGTCATAGATGTAGTTATTGGGTTTGTTTGTTCTAAACCTGCGGTCATAGATGTAGTTATTGGGTTTGTTTATTCTAAACCTGCGGTCATAGATGTAGTTATTGGGTTTGTTTGTTCTAAACCTGCGGTCATAGATGTAGTTTTATTGGGCTTGTTAATTCTAAACCTGCGGTCATAGATGTAGTTGTTGGGCTTGTTTACTCTAAACCTGCGGTCATAGATGTAGTACAATAAGAGGTTTTGTAATCAGTATTATTGGGAGCAATACTGTCTCATTTGATTTGTCGCAATAAAACCCTATGTATCTAATGCAAAGTGGTTATTAATATTGTAATGGTCAAATTCAAAGCCAAATATAGATAAGTACATTGGTATCACTAGCACTGAATTTGTAGTGATAGTGATGGTCTTTACTAACAATCCTTCAATCTTGTGTGATAGTCTATATTCTGCAGTCACTTATTCCCTGAAATCAACCACCACACACACACTCACACACATACACGCCAGGGAGGCAGCAGTACCGTGTGTGCTGCTGTAAGTGACTGAGCTGCCTGAATGTTTTCTGGCAGAAGGAGCAGGTGTAGGGCTTGGCCCCGCTGTGGATGCGGATGTGCTGGGACAGGTAGCTGGAGTTGGCGAACGATTTGGAGCAGTGGGGGCACTTGTGCGGCTTGGCCTCCGTGTGAGACTTGGCGTGGATCTGCATGTCCGACTTGCTGAAGAACGTCACCGCACACATCCGGCACCTGGAGGATGGGTAAGAGAGAATGGTAAGTGATGGAAAACGAGCGAAACAGAGATATACTGTTTAGAGATGAGGATATGTTGAATGGGGAAGAAAAATCTAGGGTCAACTTGGATAACAAATGATGAGTGTTAAGGAGTAAAAAGTATATAAACACAAAGCCTGTAATCTACCTGTATGATTTGGTCCCATCTTTGTTCCCATGCTCATCCTCATCATTTGATAAGTCATAATGGTCGGCAGTGTGGTGCTATAAACAAACACAAAACAATGTTGTTTGTTTAATAAACAACGCTTTGCTTCACTAATCCTGAAGTAATGACACTACAATATGTAGCCTTAACACATTTTATCACTATGGATTGACTGGGGAGATGCAGTGATCTAACCCCCACGTAATACTGAAGATAACTTCTATAGAGGCTGTAAGTCCTGCCTCCCCCATCTCGTCATTGGTTCTTAGGAGCATATACCCACATAGGTGATTGAAAGATGAACGAGGTCCACACTCCAGTCCAGTTGGTTGCAGTAAGGCACCTTAAAGTTGGTTGCCAACCGCCATATAAAATCCACAGAAGAAGAAGATGACTGAACTAGGAGAGATTACTAGAAACTAACTAGGTTTCCTCTTTTATCTGTGGATTAATTGTTGGAGTAGAGAACACACGATTTTGTGTGAATCAAAATGGGTCAAAATTCTACAAAGATCCAGCAAAAAAAAAGGACCATGTACATTTAATGTAGAATAACAACCCAGTGTTAATATCCCAGGACAAAATAGCAGCAACAGCAAGGTAGCTAGCTAATGAATGTTAATGTGTTTTGACCTGTCCTCAAATTAGTTGAGTTTGTTTTGAAATTTCAACCTGCGTGTCCTGACCGTGTCTGGTGTGGATGGACAAAATCAACATGTACGCGATGGCGCGTGCCCGGGTAGTCAGCATGTTAGTTCTTATGTGACATCACTTAAAATCTCAAATCACCTGCCCCCCAGCAGCCAGGTGTGCCAGAATCAATGCATCACTTCCTGGGGGGAGGTTGGCGCCAGCCCTCTGCATCATCGACTTCTTCTTCCTGCCCCGCTTCCCGGGCGTTGGCATGACAACAGGAGGGATGACCAAATCCTCTTTCTTGTCTGAAACAGGGACATAAAAACGGGATGGGGACAGGAGGGATGGAGGGAAGGGGAGAGAAAGGGGGAGAGGAATACAGCTCTGATTAAAAGAGACCAAAAACCACACAACATATCCCATGGGCCTCTCTGCTTGGTGAGTAACATCCAAAGTGGTCTCTCCTGGTATGCAATGGTGAAAGCAACAACACGTGAGTGGTAAATCACCCCACAACACAGAGGCATTTTAATCTCTTCATATACTGGAACACCTGACAGAGTTCATCGCTGCAAAAAAAGAATTGGTTACACTCAACGGCCTATTTGGACAGTGTTGCACAGCTACATAACTAAACAAAATTGATTTCGCTTTTTTGAATGGGCCAGATACTGTAGTTTGTATGGTTTGGATGTTATTCCAAGACAAAGATTTTCATCAACTTTTGGATGATCACATTCATGGATAGAACTGCACCACCAGAGAACATAGCGGCGTACTCCAGAACATAGCGGCGTACTCCAGAACATTCCTTTGGTACTCCAGATAACTTCCTTGGACCATTAGTGGGAGGGCATCAGATCATATTCTTCGACATTCAGATTGGGTTTTTGGAGTCAATATAACTCATATAACTATTGGACCATCCACAGGTCCCAGATTTGATCATCTTCATATGTTGTGCAATTTATAGTGTGAGCTTAAATACAGTCTTCAGTAAAACACTACATCCAAGCATCCTGCACATTTGAAGACATTTTATACATTTTCTTCGTAGCTTATGACAGGGCTTACTGCAGCGTTTCCCAAACTAGGGGTCGCCTGATTTGAAAATGGGGTCGCGCTTGGTTCAGAGGTGCGCTTGGTTGATAGAACCCGGGGCTATGTCAGTGACCTCTGGTAGCCGCTAGATGTGGTTGTAATAAACAGGAGAGGTTTCTGTTTTCTTCCTACACATATGGCTTTATCTTTTGAATGGTTTTAGCTGCAACATATTATGACCCCGTCACTGAAAGATAAGACTCCACGTGTGGATGTGTCTGACGTTTCCCTCTATAATGCCCACATGCCGCGCAGGAGTCATTAGAATAGAGAGGACGGGACCAGACACAGATCCTTTCTAGGTCATAGTGGGGCGGCAGCGTAGTCTAGTGGTTAGAGCGTTGGACTAGTAACCGAAAGGTTGCAAGATCGAATCCCCGAGCTGACAAGGTACAAATCTGTCGTTCTGCCCCTGAACAAGGCAGTTAACCCACTGTTTCTAGACCGTAATTGAAAATAAGAATTTGTTCTTAACTGACTTGCCTAGTTAAATAAAGGTTAATAAAATATATATATATATATATATATACACAATTATTGCCTGATGGTCTTCTGAACTTCCCAATACCTTTCTGATACATGTCAGTCACTTCAAACCTTACTGTCAGACTGATTTGTCATAGCCCCAATTAAAATATTATACAACAACAAAAAAAGAGATCAAAATGGGGTCGCGGGCCAAAACCGTTTGGGAACCTCTGCCTTACATTATCTCAGCACAGAAATGTCATTTAAAAAGCAACTCAACTGCACATCCAAACCAGGCTTCAAACAGTCCAGAGTGCAGGTAAACACAACCACAGGACTGGCCATAGGCTAAGGCTGCAGATGCTTTACTGCTAAGCAGTAGGGATGGATGATGGCATATGGGGAGGAAGTAGTAGGCTAGGTGAGGCAGGGTGGAGGGGAGATGGAGCTGGGTACTCACTGTGGCTGTAGAAGTAGAGAGAGGAGTGCTGGCTGCTCTCTGACAGAAACCGAGAGAAGAGGAGAACACACTCAACACACGGAGCTCACTACCCGGCTCGCTCCCTCTCTCTCTCACCGCAGAGGTTGGGGTGGCTGGATCAGGTCAAGGGTTAGTGGCTGGCTGCTGGCAGCGCGTTGCCGGGGTTAGCTCAAGCAGCAATGTGTGTGTTACTGTGTGTTTGTTTGTGTGCGTGTAATGCATGTCTGTGAGTGTTGAGGATTGAAGTTTGTGATAAAAATAAAAAAAAAGACTAGAAGGTGGTTCCACCTTTGCTGGGTCAGCCCATATCAACAACGGGATGAAATAAAATAGAAACAAATGCTCAAATTAATGTATGTCTGTATGTGAGTGTGTGCCAGTGAGTCTGCTTTGCTTGTTGATAAGCCAGGAAAGGTTTGCAAGCCACTCAGGCACACAACCTATCACAGTGCGGGTTTTGGGGAACGGGGGAATGCGGTGGAGGTTTTACCTGTGTTTGTGGGGTGTAGTGCGGACACTATCATGGTGTTGGCAGGGGGTCCGGGCACGAAAGATTGTGTGGAGGTGGGTTGAGAGACCAGGGTGCCTTGGGGAGTGGTTATCACTAGCCCTGCTGAGAGGGAGAGAGAGACGGTGACCTGACTGCACCACACCCCTCCCAGGGAGAGCCGAGGCACACATTACACACACAATGAAATACTGAGAACGTTTACGTTGGTTCTTTCTGTATCTTTGAATATATAACATGATTAGACCAGACAGAAACAGGGAGGAGGCACACATAAAACAACCACAGAGGACAGCCAGACAAACTGACACTGGCAGCGTGTCTTGTTTACTCACCTGCCGTCATGATGCCCGTGGACTGGACGGGCACCACCGTGATATTCTGTGAGGTGTGCGGCTGGTGCAGGTGACCGCCTAAGGCGTTCAGTTGGACGCCACCGACTCCACCTTCCTGTTTGGGCACCACCCGGCCTCCCGTGTCCATGGTGAGCACGGCGGCGGGATAGTGCGAGGAGTGAGGGAACGACGGAGAACCCTTATTGTCCGGACCCAACTGCTCCTTCATCTTGTTCAGGAACATGGCGTTTTCAATCTATAGTGGAGGGGTAGTGGATCGTAAAGGAGGGGTGGAAAAGAGAAAGACGGGCAATAGAGAGAATGGGGTGAGATGCCAAAAGGAAATGAGTAGCGGTGGTAGAGGTTGATAAGGGAAGTGGAAGAGAGGAGGGGCAGAAGTGATCATTTGGGGAGGCCCGTTGTTTTGTTACTTACATATGTATTACAGTGAATTTGATGTTTTGCCATCCTCACCTAAGGTGCAAACTCATTATTTGTTAGCGTTAACTAACATGTATTATTTATTTGCGACACCACCATGTACATTTCAAGATAAGGTCCAGTAATAAGGTTTCTACCTGTCCTTGTACTGTGGGAACGGGAGACCAAAAGTATGATGAGTTGAAATGGGAATCTTCCATTATTTCTGTAATTGAAAAGCAACATAGCTTATAAACACCTGCTCGCTCTGCGTCGTCAGTCGAAACGAGACCATGCCCATCTCAACTGATGTCTGGCCAAAGTTCTTGATCTCTCGCAACTGCTAAGCATATCCAAGAAGTTGAGTAAAAGAAATTAAGAGTTTTGCTCAAGGGAATGGGGGACATTGAACGATACAAATGCTGAGCTAACACTGTTTTCTTCACTGGCATGCATTTTGTCCACTGCCAATAGATTTAACTAAAGATAGAAAAGTGTGAGCCATATTGATTGCAAGTCTCCATTGCCCACGGACAGAGTGTCGTTGTTGGTCAGGATTGTAAATGGCACATTACTGTTTACATACAAATAAATGCATGCAGAGCGCAGTAGCGGGGGTGTACAGAAAGAATGTTTCATCAATGGCTACGTATAACCTCTAGCAGTCTACAGATGAGATCATAACAAAAAAATATGGATACATTGTATTGAATGCATAATAGAATATTTAGCTGAAATATTTTAAAATGCCATGCAACTCCCTGAAACCTATTGGCTAGCTTCTCTCACTGAGTTACATGGCAGGAGTGGGCACTATACATAGCAAGGAACAATGGCAAGTCTGTCATTGAAAACCATCCCGCTAACGTTAGGTGTATAACGGGGAAGTTATTTATTGAAGCTTTGTAACTCAATACACCAGAAACAGAGACGTGTCTGCTAACAATTCTGATGGGGAATATTGAGTTATCTTAAGTTATAGTATTTCCTATCCCAGGCCAGGGCACACATAAGACAGCTTGCCAGCCAACGGGATAGCCACCACTACCTACAATAAAACACTCGTCTACCCTTTATTTTAGCTAACTGGATGGTGGCAAGCGTGATAGACTACTATTGATGTTAGCTAGCAACAACAGATGAGTGAAATCTGAGCTAGTTAGCTAACGTAGAAGCTACCTAGCTACTTGAGGTTAGCTAGCTACAGTAGCTAACTTGCCTCCATTAATTTCAGTATTGTTAGCTAGCTGGCTACTATGCGGCCTATTTTTAAGTCGACAATAAACAAATAAACTTCCGCTTGAAAACAACAATGTCACAACCCCTACGCCTCCATCCCTCTCCCTGTTCGTCACACTGTGAGAATAAAAAAAAAAAACGAGAAAAAAACGTCGACGCCAATGCCCCTGTGCGAGACGCAGTTTCATGTAGACTTCCGGCTATCCAGACAGAGGGGAGTAGCAGCTCATATGAGTTGCTCTGTCAAACAGAAATAATTAACGATTGAGTAATAACTCGATGTTAATTACCGGTGTTGGCGATTCCCTCTCAACCCCGGGGCTCCCTCGGGTTGGGACAGTTCGGAAACTCAGTCCAAATCCGCCCAAACCCTCAGATTCTCCGATTTTTTTTTCCTCGATTTTTTTCTTTTTCCCTCTTGTGGGTCTGCTCCGCTCTACACTTCCGGTGCCGAGAATTTGATTTCCGGTCTTTGGGAACGTATAGAACTATTTAAATTAATGTGATCATATATTATATGATTATTTAGATTAATTGATGATAATATGGAATGTCCTTGTTATTGCTGGTAGCCTTCCACTATCGATGATGGCTGATAAAGGTATACCACAGTACAGGCAAAGAAAGGGGTTCCCAAACTGGTTTCCCTGCTCTTATTTCCAGAAAAGTGCAATATTTTTTTATTTATAAATGATGCTCCCCCATCATATATGTTTTGGACTCTCTCTCTACCGCACCTGCTGTCTCTATCTGTGAATGATCGTCTATGAAAAGCCAACTGACATTTACTCCTGAGGTGCTAAACAACTTTAAACCACCATCGCAACAATATACTGTTCCCTATAAGATATTGCTTTCCCATCACATAGGCCTACTGTTTTTCCCCCATCATGGCCATCATTGACATTGCTACATGTGACGTGAACAACAGCTGGACGTGATGGCCTTAAACCTACTTCATTCCTGCTCAGACATTACCACGCACCAGACAACCCTGAATAGCCTGGGATACATGGGTCCAAGCCAGCAAAATATCACTAAACCCATCTAAATGCAAAACCACCTTCGCCAAAAGACCTCATCCCATAGTATCTGATGGGGTAACATCACGGGTGAACAGTATTTGACAGGGAACAGTATATGATGAGAGAACAATGTATTTTAGGAACAGTAGGTTTTGATGAATGTGAAAATGTTTAGAATTTATGTATTTAATCTATAACATAATAATAATAATAGTAATCATCATCATCATAATCCCTCGACTAAACGGGTGCGCCTGCACATTGACTATGTACTGGTAACCCCTGTATATAGCCTCGCTATTGCTATTGTTATTTTACTGCTGCTGTTTAATTATTTGTTACTTTAATTTTATTTTTTTACTTATCTATTTTTTACTTAACACGTTTTTTTTCTTAACTTCTTAAAGCATTGTTGGTTAAGGGCTTGTAAGTAAGCATTTCACTGTTGTATTCAGCGCATTTGACAAATACAACATTTATTTGCTCATCATCATAATTCATAAAAAATATATAATTTGCCAATGTGTTGTGGAAATATTTCTCGGGGAAAAAGCTAGATTTTAATGAATTCAAACAAAGAATAAAAAAACTGGTTTTACATAATAATTAAATGTGTTTGTTTTTCTTATCTCTCAATTCCAGGTATTCCATCTTGACTGTATCTGACTCAATATTCATATTTAATCTGCTCATATTTAACAAAATATTGTTATTTTATAGAGCCACGCTGATGGATCAGAGCTATATCTATATTTTATATTCGATATTTAATTTCAATGATCCCACCACGACTGATCTATGGATTTTCTGTATCAGGGTTCCACGGATGGAATTGCGGAAAATTGTACATCCCCCAAATTACTAGAATTTAAATTTGATTGGGTAGTAAGGCAAAAAAGAAGGCGGGATTGTGTTTCCTATGACGCGATTGGTCTAAGGTCAGCCAATTACGTTGGACGGTGTAAAGCGCCACCAAAACATTTCAATTTGAAATTCAAACGGCTGTTGTGTCTGCAGCGAAACAAGTGTGAATGCGCGTATTGGTAAGTAAATAATAATAAACTAAAATGTGTGAAATGTTTTGTTTATATGTTTGTAATTACGAAGAGTGGTTCAAATGAACGGCTGTTTGAATTTTGTTTTTCCTGCTATGGCTTTGCGGTTACCCCAACTTGCTGGGTGTGTTAACGTTTACGGTAACGTTAGTAACGTTACCTAGCTAACGTTAGGTTGGTTAGATAGTTAACAGTACAGTAGTTAGCTAAGCCAGTTAATTTTAGCTACACTCCTACTAACTTGCTATTGGTTTATTCACACAACTAAAGCATGGCTTTCTAGCTACAACCTTTACAAAGTTACAGTTTAATTCTACCCACCATTCCACTTGCAAACTGGCCAATGTTATTTTCTTTTTAGCTAGCCTATGTCATGCCATTGATGTATTTATGGTTAGCCTTACATGTTGCTCCCTCTGTTTCAGGTACAAATTCAAGCCATATGAATAAAGAGGTGAGTGGGACTCTGATATAACTAGCTAGCTAACTATCAACCTAACGTAAGCTACCAATCTGAATAGGGTGGTTTTGGATATAAACAAGCTTAAGCCAGGAACTAGTTAGTTTAGTCTCTTTCTCTATTGACAGGTGCAGAAAAATAACATGTAACTAAATGGACTGCCTGCCACAATCTGTTGTCACTTTGTAAAGTTAGATGATTTTTCCTTCACTAACCTCTGCAGAACACCTCCCGACTACCAGTCATGTCTGGTAAAAGGGTCCTCTCCGCTAGTAGCAGTGAGAGTATAAACTGCTCAGACCAACAACCTGCTCAGGTGTGTAAAAGCATTTAGCAAAACTAATACAGACAGTGATGACGGGCATGTTCAATTCCTTTAGAAATGCATCACAAACACACGTTAGACGTGTCCTTTTGTTTCCAATCTATCCTTAATTGCCAGGAGTAAATGTTTTTTTTTTCTTCTTTAGAAAAAGATGAGAAGAATTGATTCAGACCCAAAGATGAGACAGACAGCAAGTGCGATGGGAACAAAGAGGCCCCTTCCACCAAAGCGAGCTGTTGGTGAGTGTTCTCAAACTTCAACGACTGGATTGGCCAATGTCATCCTCTTGTTTTTAATAGTTTTAGCTCTGTCTTTCTGTATTACCAGTATTTATTTGTATTTTATAACCCTCTCTCTCCTTCCCTCTTTCTTAGCAGCCAAATTGATTCGGCATACAGGAGCAGCCACTATAGCTGCTGGTCCCTCTAGAGGTGAGATGCTGTGAAATATGTATACATGTGATATTAATAGCTAGCCGTGTAAGTTTCTTGTTTGGTAATATTTCTTCACATTGTTGTCTTTTTAAATATATATATATTTAACCCCGAATAGGGTTTCAGAAGCCGCCCATTGCCTCTGTTGCTAAAGCAGGTAGGTACCCAAGTCCCTTTTCAATCACATGGTCCTTCCTTAATCACATTTTCTGTATATTGTATCCACAAACATTCTCT
The DNA here is from genome assembly GCF_045679555.1 of Salvelinus alpinus. Classification (NCBI taxonomy): domain Eukaryota; kingdom Metazoa; phylum Chordata; class Actinopteri; order Salmoniformes; family Salmonidae; genus Salvelinus; species Salvelinus alpinus. The sequence continues at coordinate 10,186,555 of NC_092111.1, forward strand.
TCCATATCTTAAAACATGAGTGTTGAATGTGTTTTCCTAGCACCAATAGCAGCTGTTGGGGGTTCACGGCGGCCTGCATGGGACCTGAAGGGAAAAGTTACGGACATGGAGGGCAAGATTTCCAATTACCAGAGCAAAGTCAAAACGGTGGGCCAGGAGAATGAGAGCCTGAAGGAGTCTGTAGCTAAAAGCAGGCAGAAGGAAGCACAGATGACTTCAGACCTACAAGAGCTCCACACACAGCTCAGGTACAGAGTACCAAGGAACATGCATAGGGTCGACTATTATGTGAAAATGGGTGTAGTGGCATGGGAAAGGGCATTGTAACCACATAGGAAAGAGTGATTCATTTTAAATAAGGAACATCAAAGGAGAGTGTTGCGTTAGCAAAACAAGTGGGCCTATAGCTGACATGATTTCTTGCCTGCCTTGAGTCCAATACTAGTCAAAACTTTATGCATACATTTAGCCAGTAGTGGTGTAATAGTAACTTGATGGTATCACTACATGTTACTCTTTTTGTCCTTCTGGTGTTTGTCATTTGTACCCATTTTTACTGTGTTGCAGCCAGTATGAACTGAAACTGGCTGCCCTGTCTGGTGTCAAAGAGCAGCTGACCATTGTGTCCAGTGAGAAGGCCTCCCAGGAGAAGATCTTATGCAACCTCACTGAGGAGCACAAAGTCCTTCTGGGCTTGAGGGAGAGTCTGGAGGCTGAGCTTCACAGTGTGCAGGTAGGACATGTTCTCCCACAAAATAAGTGAAATGGCATGCAGGCCTACTCATTGTGACAACGGATCACCTTGACTGCTGTGACATGAGATGAATGGAGTATAGCTTGTTTTCTAACGTGCCTCTGCTCCTTGGTCAGTAATATCTAAGGAGGTCTGGCATAGCCCTTTGGCCCAGCCTCACTCAAACCCACTGCCATTACAGCTTGTCACCAGCCCCTGTTGCAGTCCAAGATTTTTTTGTTTTTAGTGCATCGGTGTCTGACTTCTCTCTTTCTACCAGACCCAGCTCTCTGTGCAGGCCTCCACTCTCTCCCGTTGCCAGACCACCCTGAGGGAGACCCAGGACACTGTTCGAAACTTGGAGGAGACTGTGGCCCGCCAGACAGACGAGATTCACTGTGGAGAGATGGAGCGCAGGGGGCTCCACAACACAATCCAAGAGCTCAAGGCAAGGGGGTCTTTCAGTAGGGGGAATGCTCAATTCCCTGAAGATATGATTGTATTGCATCATTTTATTCTCTGGAGCCTATTGAATTAGTTGTTTTATATTTCTGCTTCAAACAAACTGTATGCTCTCGTTAGCTAGGCCCCTGTCCATTTGTAGCTCATGACGGAGGAGCATAAAGTTGCATTGATCATCTCACACTAACAAGACTGACCGCTGTCTTATTTCTATAGGGAAACATCAGAGTTTTCTGCAGAGTGCGCCCCCTGCAGGCCGGCGGGCAGAGTGACCATATTCAGCTCCCTGCTCACGACAACAAGGCTCTCACACTGGCCAAGACTGAAGAGGTAACAATCACACACCTGAAGCACAGTCATGAAATGGGTCACTATAATCATTGTTTAGGTAATTGTATGTTTTTCAGTGTGGACCTCTAATCTTACTCTATTCTTAAATGTCAAAGATTGCAAACAAATCATCACTTCCCCATTTCCACGTAGTCTCACATAGGGCGCTCCGGAGACACCCAAAAGAGCTACAACTTCAGCTTTGACCGGGTGTTTGGGCCCTCCATCCCTCAGAAGGATGTGTTTGAGGAGATTTCCCTCCTGGTGCAGTCAGCCCTGGACGGCTACAACGTCTGCTGCTTCGCTTACGGCCAGACGGGCAGTGGCAAAACCTACACCATGGAGGGTAGTGAGATGGAGGACATGCGTGGGGTCATCCCCCGGGCCGTGCAGCAGATCTTCCAGGCCTCCAAGAAACTGCGGGAGCAGGGATGGAAGGTACCGATGACGCCATTGGTTTTCATCTGAATGAGTGGTAGCTGTCCCTACAGCTGGACATTTCTATTATAGTGAACAGGGAATTTGAACATGTTGATTTGACATTTGCTGTATTGATGTGTTTCTGGTTTTCAGACAGATGATACTGTATATTTCCCATTTTGTATTTAAGTGGAATGAGTTAAAGCTTGTGTAAATGCATGATACTTGCAAAAAAAACATTTTTTTGACCGGATTCTGGTACACCCCCCCCCCCCAGTTTACATTTACTGCCAGTTTCGTTGAGATCTACAATGAAACTCTGCGTGATCTCCTCTACACTGGCAAGGCCAACAAGAGACCGGAGCATGAGATTCGCAAAAGCGCCAACAACGAGATCTCTGTCACCAATCTGACCTACCAGAAGGTCAACTCTGAGGATGAGGTGGGCATTTCAACATTCATATTATCCTAAATTTAACTAATGTTCGATTTTCATTTTATTTGTACGTTTTAGATTTAAAGGTAGACTCAGCATTATGACCTAGATGCAGAAAGTAAAGTTGTGCATCTTGCTCACTGCAATATTTGCGGTGCTGCTTGAGGCAACATCATTTCGCTATGTTGACCTTTAAGTCATTTAGATGGCACTCATCCATAGAGACAGCGAATTGTGTAGAATTAAAGTATAGGTATGTACAAATGCATACCAGTTAGTGCATAATAATTACCTCAATAGTGCTACAGTAAAGGAATGATGCGATGTAGCCTCTTGTTTAAAAAATAAATACAAAATTGCCCATTTAGGACCTGAATTGTCCTACATGTCAAACACAGGGAGGAGAGCAGTTGTCTGATAAACCTGTATGGGTGGTTCAAATCCCTCTGCAATAAAGTATCCCCTATCCTATAAGATAATCTAATGTGTCCATTTTGACCAAATGTCCATCCAGGTCTGCAACCTGATCGCACTGGCCAACCAGAACCGATCCACAGCCCGGACCAACATGAACGACCACTCCTCCCGCTCGCACTCGGTGTTCCAGCTTGACATTGAGGGCGAGAACTCCGGGAGAGATGTCAAGTGCAAATGTAATTGTGTTGTCTGCGTTTTGTACATCTGCAACCACACAGGCTGAGATGTTAAATTAGAACAAATGATAATCCTGTTGTCTGATTGCGTTCTGGTATGAGAATCCTGACCTGTGTTTCTGTGTCTGTCTGCAGCCTCTCTGTGTTTGGTGGACCTGGCTGGCAGTGAGCGGGTGCAGAAGAGCCAATCCCAAGGGGACCGCTTCAAGGAGATGACAGCCATCAACGGCTCCTTGACCAACCTTGGGATTGTTATTGCTGCCTTGGCTAATAAGGTATATGTTTGCAGTCCAATGCCTCTAGACTGGTGGCTTGCTTATGGAGCCACGGGTGCTTTGTAAGTTATAGCTTGATTGCGTTCGCTTACCCTCCCACTCTTTGTCTCTATTCCAGGAGAGCTTTATCCCATACAGAAACTCAAAGCTGACGTACCTTCTCCAAAGCTGCCTCGGAGGAAACAGCAAGACGTAAGTTGGGTTATGAGCGAAGTTTGAATGGGATTTGTGCGCAGATTAGTCTTTTTTTAATTGACTTTTAGTTGTACGGTTGTGATTATGAGCAGATCAAAGTATGTAACCTTCTGTCTCTGCTCTTCTAGCTTGATGTTTGTCAACATTTCCCCAGAGGCAGACAGCTTCCCGGAGACGCTGAACTCTCTGCGGTTTGCCAGCAAGGTCAGTGACCTCACACATTATTACATTTTTTAAACAACATACAGTTCACTCTGGTACTTGTTCATATTAGTGCTGTGCATATTTTGTTTAAATATCTGAATAACAATTACATTTTTTTTAAATTCTGTTGCAGGTGAATGATTGTGTTATTGGCACAGCATCAGCTAACCGGAAGTAAATGTGCATCCTGTGGAGAGAAATTAATGTGGTGTCTGTACATTGTGGTTTTTAGACATATGCTCTTGTATTGGTGGTTTCATTTTATATTATTCATTTTTAATCAATTGGATCGGATATACAACGATCAATAAAAGCTCATTTTTTAAGTCTTGTTTGTCTTGTACTTAATCATAGATGGATGTTGTCAGTAGTGTAGGGATAAACAGTTTACCCACCTTTTTTGTTTGCCCACAGTTTGCTGAAAAATTCTGTTAAGTATAAAAAATAAAAGAAAAACATTTTTAATAAAGCTGCATACAAACATGGTATCTCTTTTGCTTTCTTGGGTAAGGCAGCTTCAAAATGCAGGTGTTTTAGCCTATTTGAGTGCTTTCTGTGGTGGTGGGGCAGCCAGTGGAAAATACGCGGTGTAGGGGTTGGTAATGTTAGTTGCGCCGTGATTGGCTCAGTGTTCTGTCACTCATGGGAACACCACTACGTTGGTGTAAAACATCTACATGTAGAGCTCTTGGGTGCTGCTGTAGACTTACATTAGAGTTGACCATCCAAAAAGTCTCAAAGTAATTCGCCACAGGTCAAATCAAGTTATATCTACAGTAGCTTTGATTGGACTGATGTCAACATCATACTTTCAAAATCTTAGTAAGCTAGATAAGCAGTCATGGATCGAGTCAGCAATCTACTGCCAAAACCTTGTCATAAGATAAATTATAGATAAAACGTATCGGCCATTGGACGTGAACATTACAACAAGTTGGAAATCGCAAATTCAACAATGAGTGCTAAGGCACCACTGCAGCCCGAGGTTTGATCCCATGCTGTGAAGCGCACAATTGGGTTAGGGGAGGATTTGTCTGGCAGGAATTTCCTTGTCTCATTGTGCTCTAGCGACTCCTTGTGGTGGGTCGGGCACCTGCAGGCTGACTTTAATCGTCAGTTTGACAGTTTCCTCTGACATGCTTCCAGGTTAAGCAAGCAGTGCGGCTTGGCTCTCGACCATTGCCCAGTCCATAGGACTACGTCATATGGACTGTCTTAATCATTAATGTCTTAATCGGAATTACGGATTGCCTCTTATCAGCTCGTCCATAGGGAGTAGCAGCGATGAGAAAAGATCGGAACTACCAATTTGATATCACGAAAAAGGGGGTAACGACATGGGCCATAAAAGTTTGAATACATTGGCCAAGCTGTCAATCCAGCATGACTTCTGCCTTGTTCAAAACAACTGGAACCTCCAGAACTGGGAAATCACAGACTTCAGTGAGTTCAAGACTACTGGGACCTCGGATAAAACTAGCTCTGACTGGGAAAATACGGGAAATAATTTAATGGTCATCCAACTTGAAATTCCAACTCGGGATTTCGGGCCTCTTTCTAGAGCCCACAAGGACTGCAGCGCCACCTGTTCAAGTGAGCACAGCACAAGGTGATTCCAAAAATGTTGTGTATACTGCTGCATAAATTATGTAATATGTCAGGGCGATATGTATACTGTAGCCAAGAAAGTAATACTTAGTGTATGTTGTGTAGTAAGCTGTTAGTAGTCCATGTGCATCACCTTAATAATTTAGCCTACTGTTCTGACTTGATGTTGCACATGTAGCCTATAGCCAGTTTAAGAGAAATGTAATCATTGAATATTGTAAGAGCTTTCATAGTCTGCTTATATGCCCCCATTTATTTATCCTACGGTTCTGACTTGGTGTACAGGGAGAATACTATAAGGATGGGCCATGTTCTGAATTCTGTCGCTGTAGATTTCAAAAGCTGAACAAATAGTTATATTGACTACGTCCGTCCTAGCGCGCTCATTAATGTCTTAATCGGAATTACGGATTGCCTCTTATCAGCTCGTCGTTCCCTTATGCCAAAGTTTGTACATCTCAAATGTTAGTAGAAACCACATTTGTTTAATCAATCACCCATATCAGCTATGTTTTTCAAAAAGGCAGTAAATGAGGCTGAATGAACGGTTTCGCTGCCAGACAAGGCTCCGCTGATAGCCAGGTGTAAGGATTCACTCCATGGTGCTGAAAAGAAAGCTCTGCTGTTGGGACAGCTTTATGTAGGCCCTAACAGTTTGTGGGCACTGTTTGTCACGGCAATTAATGTATTGTTTAGTGTTGTGTTGTGGCTTTGCTGGCATGCATAACATTTATTGTTTGCACCACCAAGATTTACATGCTTAATTCTCCCCTGTTAAGGAGAATGGTTATTTGGTCTGATAATGTTACCTTCCAGATCTGTTGCAGAGGTTAAACTGAAATACAGTTTAATCAGAGAGGAAGAGGCGAAGTGAGAGCGCTCACTCTCCGCTAAGTATGTTCAGAATAAGCCCAATGCGTTTCTATGGGCTTAATATGCAGACCTAAATTTGCCGCATGCCTTCCCGCCTAGGGCAGAGATATGAGCATCTCATTATATACACAACAAAAATATAAACGCAACATGTAAAGTGTTGGTCCCATGTTTCAGGAGCTGAAATAAAGATCATAGAAATGTTCCATTTGCACAAAAAGCTGATTTCTCTCAAATGTTGGTGCGCAAATTTGTTTACATCCCTGTTAATGAACATTTCTCCTTTGCCAAGATAATCCATCCACTTGACGGGTTTGGCATCTCAATAAACTGACTAAACAGCATTGTCATTACACAGGTGCACCTTGTACTGGGTACAATAAAAGATCAATCTAAAATGTGCAGTTTTGAAACAACACAATGACACAGATGTCTCAAGTTTTGAGGGAGCGTGCAATTGGCATGTTGACTGTAGGAATGTCCACCAGAGCTGTTGGTTTGCTGATGTCAACGTTGTGAACAGAGTGCCCCATGGTGGTGGGGTTATGGTATGGGCAGGCAGGCATAAACTATGGACAACAAACATAATTGCATTTTATTGATGCCAATTTTAATGCACAGAGATACCGTCAAGAGATCCGGAGGCCCATTTTCGTGCCATTCATCTGCCGCCATCACCCCATGTTTCAGCATGATAATGCACGGCCCCATGTTGCAAGGATCTGTACACAATTCCTGGACGCTAAAAATGTCCCAGTTCTTCCCATGTCCTGCATAGTCACCAGACATGTTACCCATAGAGCATGTTTGGGATTCTCTGGATTGACGTGTACGACAGTGTGTTCCAGTTCCCGCCTATATCCAGCAATTTCGCATAGCCATTCAAGAGGAATGGGATAACGTTCCACAAGCAACAGCCTGATCAAATCAAGGAGATGTGAGGCAAATGGTCACACCAGATACTGACTGGTTTTCTGATCCACGCCTCTACAGTTTTTTTAAAAGTATCTGTGACCAACAGATGCGTATCTGTATTCCCAGTCATGTGAAATTTTATAGATTAGGGCCTAACGAATTTATTTGACTGATTTCCTTGAACTGTAACTCAGTAAAGTCTTTGAAATTGTTGCGTTTATATTTTTGTCCAGTAGACATCTGGTTTAATTAACTAACCTCTTCTTTATTTTACCACTTTCACTAAACGCCACAAGAGGTCGAATTAGCTTGGTTGCTATGCTACCTCCAGTGTCTAGTCGGTAGTCGAGACAACCCTACTACTTTTTTAGTCGTCTGGCATTTCTTCAGAGGCGGCGCATGATGGGTTGTATGCAAAACATGATGGAAAACAAATCATACCATTGGAAATGTATATGTAAACAACGGAGAGAGGGTAGCTTGTCGGTATAGAGTCTGGCTTGACATAATTGTGCACATTCTAAAACGGTAAGTTGTGTTTAGCTTGCAAGCTAATGTTAGCTAGCTACCCGTAGATAGACATTGAAGGCAGTTTTTAGTTGTAGCTAAATGATGCTCTCATGATTAAGAGCTTGAAAAGTACTATGCTTTGTAATGAGAGAAACTCCCAACACTGCCTTTTCAACGCATGTCCACCGGCGCAGACTGTTTACACACCAGCTTGCTTTGCTACTAGCTAACTAGATTGGCAACAAATGCTAGCTGGTTAGAATAATTGACTGACTGCAAGCCCGTGCTAACTAATTGCATTGCTATCTGTTATTTTGCTATACATGTGACAAATAAAGACTACTACTCATCACGTTTATTAATTGGCAACTGACAGTTTCTTTCTTTGATTTATTGAACCAATCTGTAGGCTGTAACATTTCCCCAACAAAATGTTAATAAATGTTTTTGAATCTCAAGGTAGTGTCTGTCTGTCATTCAGAGAAATTTGAGTCAATGCATTATAAGAAAGAATGGTTGTGATTTGTAAAGCTTAGCTTACATTAAAAATGTGTTTTGATTGGTTGATTGACCACCTAGGGCAATTTCATATTACTGTTATCGGGAATGTGGTTGAACAATGTTTTGTGGTAGGCATTAATAAGCACTAATAAAGGGTCAATCTCAGGAAAACTGTTGCCTACTTGTAGGTAAATGAAAGGACACACAACATTCATCCACCACTTGATATAACGTGTCCTTTGAATTATTCTGTCACAAACTTAACTTTCCATCTCTTCAAACGCCTAGATGCATTCTCTGTCAATGGGGCAGGGCTGTAGCAGCTCAGGTGCCCCCTCTGGCTCGGTGGTTCAGGTGTGCTTCCCCAGCTCCCAGGCGTCTGTACTGGACAGCCTGAATCGGCAGCGCGAGGAGGGCCAGCTCTGTGACCTCTCCATCCAGGTCCAGGGGAAGGTGTTCAAGGCCCACCGCTGCGTGCTAGCTGCATCCTCACCCTACTTTCACGACCAGGTGTGTGTCTTGTTCTGCTTGCTGGCGCGTTGCAGAGCCAGACTGAACTTAGTTTAACTCTGTAACGGCCTCTGATAGTGTCTCATGTAGATAGTTTTCATCCAAGGCCTATGGCACTATGCAACTTGCTGCACTGAAGTGAGAGCTTACATCGATATTCTTGATTCTGTGCATTGGGATGTCGCCAGCCATCATTAACTGTCCCCCCCCCCAGGTGCTCTTGAAGAACATGTCCACTGTCTCCATCCCTGCCGTCATGGACCCGCTGGCATTCGAGAGCGTCCTGAGCTGCGCCTACACGGGCCAGCTGCGCATGCTCCGCGAAGACATCGTCAACTACCTCACCGTGGGCAGCGTGCTGCAGATGTGGCACATCGTGGACAAGTGCACAGAGCTCCTCAAAGAGGGGCGGGTGGTGGGTAGCTCATCCAAGGGGGTCATTGGGGGAGTGCAGGGGAACCCTGGATGCAGTAGCAGTGAAAGCTCCCTAGCAGGTGGAAGCAACACCCAGGCAGCCCCTCACCCTCCCAGCCGTCCGTCCCTGAGTGAGAGCCAGTCTCCCAGCAGCACCAACTACTTCAGCCCCAGAGATGTCAACTTCGGAGGGGGAGTAGCGGCAGCTGGAGCTGCAGGGCAGGAAGGCGTGAACGCCACTCCCAGCTACTGCACCCCTTCTGGGGCCGAGGAGGCCTTCCTGATCGAAGAGGAGGATGAAGAAGAGGAAGAAGAGCTCATGTACCATAGGAAGCAAGGGAGCAGCAGGAGGAAACGGACAACCTCTGTCTCGGACCAAGAGGTTGGAGTCAGCGACCGCTTCGGAGTGTCGTCCTACCAAGACGGGGACGCCTCCCCTCTCCAGAAGCGACCCACCTACAGCCAGCCCAGCATCATGCCCCGGAAGCAGTGGGTGGTGGTGAAGACGGAGGGACCCCAGGACGATGACCTGATTGTGGTGTCAGGGGAGGAAGGGCCAGATGAGGAAGAGGAGAGAGAGTTGGAAATGTTGAGGGAGAGGGAGAGGACGTTCAACATATCCAACGTCAGGACTCTGTCTGGAGAGCTGAGGAGCAGAGCGGACCATGAGATGGAGACACAGGTTAGTCAAACCCTTGATGCGAAATGTTTGTCTGTGTATGTGGCTACTTACCATTCTAACTTATCAGGAGGACAACTGTCAGGTTCTGTATTTTTGGATCGTTACCAAACTGAATCCCTTTTTCTCATAGATGGATTACTGCCAGTCTTCTGAAGACTACCTCAAGTTTGACAGTGGTTTGATGGACCAGACTCCCCCACAGCACCTTCATGACAGCGCTGGTCAGAGTGGTGGCAGAGCCGTCTCAGCCCTACTCAGCCAAGTCCAGTCTGCTGCTGCTGCTAGAGCTCAGCTCTTTCCCATAGACATGCAAGGCAACCAGATCCTCATGTACAGCCAATCCTCTTTAGACTCCTCTCAACCCATAGGAATAGGAGGTGGTATGGCTGGGGCACCATTTAAAGGGCCAAACTTAGAGCATGGAGCGGTCCATTTGTCAGCACAGGGGGGTTTGGGCGGTGGCATAGATGGACTGGAAGGGGGTGGTGGTGGCGGGGGCTCAGGGAAGGTGTTCATGTGCCACTGTGGAAAGACCTTCACCCACAAGAGCATGCGCGACCGCCACATCAACATGCACCTGGACCTGCGGCCCTTCAACTGCCCCGTCTGCGCCAAGAAGTTCAAGATGAAGCACCACCTGACGGAGCACATGAAGACCCACACGGGGCTCAAGCCCTACGACTGCCACGGCTGCGGCAAGAAGTTCATGTGGCGCGACAGCTACATGCGGCACCGCTCCCACTGCGAGGGACGTGGCGGGGCGGCTGGCAGGAGCGAGGATGGGGGAGGGTCCGACCGCACTGATGGCGTCTCCCCTCAGCATCTCCCCCTCTCGGCCAGCGAGGCCGGTCAAGATGCCGTTGGTGGCAGGACTGGGATCTCTGTCTTGTCGCCACATCATTCCAGTACAGGCAGCAGCAGCAATGCCGTCTCTTGCCTGACCATGGCCGGTGCAGGAGCGTGCTTAGGGGTCAACTCTCCAAGCGTGTTGCAGGATCAAGGTTCTGTGTTTGGTCTGGGGGTCAGCCAAGGTGGGTGTGAGGAGGAAGTGTGTGAGGTTGGTGACAATGATACTAGTGTCACTTGACCAAACGGGTGAACACCATGTGAGTGTTTTAAGACAAGGGGGCTTTGGAGAGGTATTCCAATGACCTCTGGAAAGTGACCCTCTTGGAAAATGGCTAGGGACCATTGTACAGTTCAGTGTACTATTACATGTCAAGGTTATTCTCTGTATGACTGTTTTGTGGCACATGCTGTGTCTAAGAAAACCAAAAATCAAGAGACAATGACTCCGCAACAACGCTTTTGGCAAAATCTAAACTAGAAATAGAGGAAAGTTGCTGTTGTAAGTGATGTGTTCTACAATATTCTAAGCTTTGTTCTGCCAGGGAATGAGTGCATTTCAAGTAAGTGTCTGTGAAGAAGAGCCTTGCAGTACTGTGGTCTTGTTTCACAGGATGCCCTTCCACACGGGTGATGTGTTCACTGTCCAATTCCAGTGCTATGGTTTTATTTTTTTATTTTTTATTTTACCGTTATTTTACCAGGTAAGTTGACTGAGAACACGTTCTCATTTGCAGCAACGACCTGGGGAATAGTTACAGGGGAGAGGAGGGGGATGAATGAGCCAATTGTAAACTGGGGATTATTAGGTGACCGTGATGGTTGAGGGCCAGATTGGGAATTTAGCCAGGACACCGGGGTTAACACCCCTACTCTTACGATAAGTGCCATGGGATCTTTAATGACCTCAGAGAGTCAGGACACCCGTTTAACGTCCCATCCGAAAGACGGCACCCTACACAGAGCAGTGTCCCCAATCACTGCCATCACTGTGCTATGGTACAGTATTACTGTAAATATATCCTATTATATCACTTACTAATTGCTACCATTATGATAGGTGCAAAACTATACAGTGTATAGTGTGTTTACAAGTCATCCTCGTTAATATTGATCGTAGACAACAAAGCATTAGTCTGACACTTGGGTTACTTACGGATCATTCCTTACTCAAACTGCCAAATTCCAATGCATGCCTTGAGAGACATTGAGTACTATTAACAGTAGGCTGGCTCAACAAAGCTGTATCCACCAGGATGCTGTATGTTTTTACCAGGGTTTTACCTTCTATGAAGGTTGTGGCTGTGATGTTTTTATTCAGGAGAAAAACTTGTCTGGAGAAAGACTTGTTGCTTTTAGTCTTTGTGTGCTTATCTGTTAAATCATGTGGTAGAAGGTCATGATTGCAGCAGTTGAGGAAATTGCATTTGAAGTGAGCTTAAACTAAGTGTATATAATGAAAGATATTTATGTTTAGATTTATCAAATAGGGAATATTGAACTATTTAACACAAATTTATATACTTAATTTGACTGCCTTACTAGAACATAGTGGGTGTAGGATCTGAAAATAGACACCCTTGATTTAAAAAAAATGACTGTATAAATGTAAATACTGAGCTATATTGTATGCAAAAGAAAATTGGAAATATTATTTTATACAAATACGATTTCTCAGAGAAAGATTTTGTCTTAGAAGTTTTTCTTCTCAGAAACAGAGGTAAAATGATTGACACCCCTTTTTTCAATACCTCACCTTGTGAGGATAACTGCAGGGAGACTTTTTCTAAAATGTTTTTAGTTGTTGAACACTTTGGGAGGGATTTTTAGAACATTCCTCCATACAAAACTATTCCACATCCTTGATATCCTTTGTCTGCGCTTATGGACTGCTCTCTTCAATTGGGTTTCAAATCCAGAGACTGAGAGTTGAGCTTGACACAGTACCAGGACATTTTGGCCAGGAGGAGGAAACTTCGCCGCAACTGGATCTTCCAGTGAGACGATAACCCCAAGTACACATCAAAATCCACAAAGAAATGGTTAATAGGCCATTCAACATTTTGCAATGGCCATCTGTCTCCAGACAGAAAAGGGCAGTCCATAAACGCAGACTAAGGATCTGGAAAGATTCTGTATGGAGGAATGGTCTAAGATCCCTCCCAATGTGTTCTCCAATCTCATAAAACATGTTTAAAAAGGCTCAATGTCATTATCCTCACAAGATGAGGTATCAAAAACAGGGGTGTCCATTTTTACCCCTACCTTTTGAGGGGGAAAAAATATTACTAAACAAAATGTATTTCTCTTAGCATTGTATTAGCATATAATATAGCTCAGTATTTGAAATATTTTATACAGTCATTTTTGCTCATCATTATCAAGGGTGTCAATTTCAAACCCCACTGTTTATAGAGATAAAGTGCTTTTGGTCAATAGTGAGTTTCGTATTGACTACATCTTAATACTCAAGTTGGCTGCTATTTGTGAGATTGAAAAGGAATTCCATGGACTGTTTCAAGACTTTACACTATGGTTTCAATAGAGGACTGTTCAATAACTTGCCTAGCTGCATTTCATAGCATTTACATCACATAATCAAAGGATTCAACTTCATGTAACACCTTTTCATCGGCTGATCTTAAAGTCTGTACTATTGTATGACACTTAACAGACAGTATCCATTTGTCATCTTTATGGCAGGATAAATACCTTTTTTTCATAAAGGGAAAATTGTGAAGAAAAATTTAGAAAGCTTGTTGCTACTGTACACTAGGTCTGAAATATACTGTTTAACTTCTGAATAGTGCATATTTTGGGTTACATATTATTTTATATTGAACACGATTGTTGTTGTACATGCGTGTGGAACCGGAGTTGTTGCCTTATGCTCCGATCACACCTACAGCGTCATTGCGCAGGATCGTCTGGATGTGTGCAACAAAAGTTCAACATTCACCTTCTATAATGTCTGTCAAGCCTTCTACGCATACCATTTTATGCATACGTTTGATAAATCCAACGTATGCACCATACAGAACGCACTGCAACTGCCATGTTGCAAGGCAAACGCAGTGTTCCATTGGAAATTAATGTACTTCTGGTGTACCAAAACACAATGACGCAGTCGGTGTGAGCGAGGCGCAAGTCTTTCTTAGACATTGTTACTATAGGCCAAGTACATCAATGTGATCTTTATCAAAAGGCTAAATAAAATACCTGGTTCCAATGTGTGATCTATGTTACAAAAAAAAACATCACAACTTTTCTTAAAGGCCTTCATTTGTCTTTATACAGTCTTGTACTAAACTGGCCCCGCCACAGATTTTATGTTGAACGCTCTACAACAAAGCTATGTGTCCAGCAAGCTTACTCTGCCCTTAACCTTGTTCTGAACACCTCTAAAACAAAAGTCATGTGGTTCGGTAAGAAGAATGCCCCTCTCCCCACAGGTGTGATTACTACCTCTGAGGGTTTAGAGCTTGAGGTAGTCAATCAATCAATCAATTTTATTTTATATAGCCCTTCGTACATCAGCTAATATCTCGAAGTGCTGTACAGACACCCAGCCTAAAACCCCAAACAGCTAGTAATGCAGGTGTAGGTAGTCACCTCATACAAGTACTTTGGAGTATGGCTAGACAGTACACTATCCTTCTCCCAGCACATGTCCAAGCTGCAGGCTAAGGTTCAATCTAGACTTGGTTTCCTCTATCGTAATTGCTCCTCTTTCACCCCAGCTACCAAACTAACCCTGATTCAGATGACCATCCTACCCATGCTAGATTAGGAAGACGTAATTTATAGATCATCAGGTAAAGGTGCTCCCGAGGCTAGATGTTCTTTACCATTTGGCCATCCGATTTGCCACCAAGGCTCCTTATAGGACACATCACTGATGCTTATTTATAAAACCCTCTTAAGTCTCACTCCCCTCAGATACCTACTGCAACCCTCATCCTCCACATACAGCACCCGTTCTGCCAGTCAAATTCTGTTAAATTTGGGTATGTCATTTTTGGCAAAAATGGAAGGGGAAAAAAGGGTTGGATCTAGGTCCCCAAAGCACACATCCCAGGGTCGCTCCTCTTTTCAGTTCGCTGCAGCTAGTGACTGCAACGAGATGCAAAAACCCCAAACTGGACAGTTTTATCTCAATCTCTACATTGACTCAGTCATGGACACACTTACTGACTCTTGTGGCTGCTTTGCGTGATGTGTTGCCTCTACCTTATCCTTCGTGTTTGTACCAAGTGTTGTCATTTTGCTACCACGTTGTGTTGTCATCTTAGGTCTCTATGTAGCGTTGTGGTGTTTCGTCCTACATTTTTTTATTCACCATCCCCACAGGAGGCCTTCTGCCTCTTGGTCGGCCGTCATTGTAAATAAGAATTTGTTCTTAATTGACTTGCCAAGTTAAATCAAATAAAAAGTTCATTTCTGTAATCTGTTTTCGCATTTCCAAATGTACAATTCATGTTTTTCTATGCCTTTACCCACAAAACACCTGTGGAGTGTTCAGTGGGACGTTTTGGAACGTTCAGATAGAAATATGGTATGTAGAACAAACATGCATCTCTGACATGTAGAATTAGTAATCACGTCGGCTTTATTCATGGCATATCTATCTGCCATGTTCAACGTTGGGCTGTTTGCAAGGACAACTTACCTAATTGCTTTAAATGAGTTACCACAAAGCACTTTCATTTATTATCAAAGTTTATTTAAAAGGAAATGTGATCTTTGCTTCTCAGTGTACTAAAAGGAAAATTAGATAACAATTAAGTGACCTTCCCCGTAACCTTGAATTGGTCAAAACAACAGAATCCAATCAAAGTGTCTTAGGGAGGTTTGAAAAAGAATGAGTCTGATTAAATCATTACCACCGTTTGCAGTCTCAAGCAAGAGGCGTTATGAACGTTCCTTTGATGCAAATCAACCTAAACACCTACCTGCTTACTACATGCCGAGATGGACTTCTCCTACAACAACACCCATCAGCATGAACCCAGCTATTTCTGCAAAGTCAATGTGAACATTTCTTCAGGGGGGTTATGCCTGCATAAAGTAGGACACTGCACTACATTTCACGTTAACGCAAAGCTGTACCTGGCCGTTTACGTCAATGCATCTGCTCAATTGTGTTCATTTGGCATCTTGAACACAATCGGCCAATCTGCCACTTAGTTGCTCTTGTAACTACTTGGGAGAAATAGCGTTGTTCAGGCCAGTAAGTTGCACTATGTGGACACAGCAACCACACAGCAAATGATCCATGATTACACTGACAGTTGGACGTGTAGGTTGTGTATTGGCTCTGTATAAAATCTAAGATACAGTACTCCGGTGTTCCGCTGGTTTATCTTCTATTGCCGGCATTCTAGAATACAAACACAGACACCCATTCATTCACCCACCTAAAACGATTGACAAACAATATTTTTACAGCTAAAATACAAAAATAACCTGACGTGATACTGCTCCCTCCTCACACAATCCAGACGCTGGGCAAAAATTGGCATATAAATACAAAATGTAAACACTGGTGGTAAACTACCACGTCCATTGCCAGTTTCAATTTGTAATGAAAAGTTTGCTCTCTCCCGTCTGAAAATGTGTGCATTTTCAAGAGTTCACATTAGCAGGCACTGGTTTGGAAGTCAAGAGGCAGTAATGGGATGGCCTGGTCCCAGATCTGTTTGTGCAGCATAAACAGACCTGGTTCCAGGCTAGCAATGGGAAGCCTGAACACCCAGTAGGGTTGGGGAAAAGGTCATTCCGAGTCCGATAGGACGATCACTTCGTCCGGGTCACATTGAGTTGCCACGTTGACCTGAAAATGACACAAAGTAGAGATTGGTAAGAGGTTTGTATAGTGTACACAAGTGACTTCGCCACAAAAATGTTTGGTGATATGTCACGGCAGTGGAGCAAGAGCATGACACACACACACACACACTGTATTCAAAGTATTCAGATCCATTGACTTTTTTCCACATTTTGTTACATTACAGCCTTATTCTAAAATTGATTAAATTGTCCCCCCCCCCCTCAATACCCCATAATGACAAAGAAAAACAAGTTTAGAAATGTTTGCAAGTTTAGAAATGTTTACTCAGGATTTTGTTGAGGAACCTTTGGCAGCGATTACAGCCTCGAGTCTTCTTGGGCATGATGCTACAACATTGGCACACCTGTATTTGGGGAGTTTCTCCCATTCTTCTCTGCAGAGCCTCTCAAGCTCTGTTAGGTTGGTGCACAGCTATTTTCAGGTCTCTCCAGAGATGTTAGATAGTGTTCAAGTCTGGGCTCTGGCTGGGCCACTCAAGGACATTCAGAGACTTGTCCCGAAACCACTCCTGCTTTGTCTTGGCTGTGTGCTTAGGGTCGTTGTCCTGTTGGAAGGTGAACCTTCACCCCAGTCTGAGGTTCTGGAGCAGGTTTTCATCAAGGATCTCTATGTACTTTGCTCCGTTCATCTTTCCCTCAATCCTGACTAGTCTCCCAGTCCCTGCAGCTGAAAAACATCCCCACAGTATGATGCTACCACCACCATGCTTCACCGTAGGGATGGTGCCAGGTTTCCTCCAGACGTGAGGCTTGGCATTCATGCCAAAGAGTTCAATCTTGGTTTTATCAAATTGTATGTCACAAGCGCCGAATACAACAGTGAAATGCTTACAAGCCCTTAACCAACAATGCAGTTAAGAAAATACCTTTAAAAAAAGTAAGATAAGAATAACAAATAATTAAACAGCAGCAGTAAATAATAGCGGGGCTATATACAAGGGGTACCGGTACAGAGTCAATGTCCAGGGGCACCGGTGTCGAGGTAATATGTACATGTAGAGTTAAAGTGACTATGTATAGATAATAACAGAGTAGCAGCAGCATAGAGGATGGGGGGGGACAATGCAAATAGTCTGGGTTGCCATCTGATTAGCTGTTTACGAGTCTTATGGCTTGGGGGTAGAAGCTGTTTAGAAGCCTCTTGGACATAGACTTGGCACTCCGGCACCGCTTGCCGTGCGGTAGCAGAGAAAACAGTCTATGACTAGGGTGGCTGGAGTCTTTGACAATTTTTAGTGCCATCCAGAGAATCTTGTTTCTGAGAGTCCTTTAGGTGCCTTTTCGCAAACTCCAAGCGACCTGAGGAGGAGTGGCTTCTTTTACTGAGGAGTTGCTTCTGTCTGGCCCCTCTGCCATAATGGACTGATTGTTGGAGTGCTGCAGAAAGTTGTACAGTCGTGGCCAAAAGTTTTGAGAATGACAAATATTAAATTTTCACAAAGTTTGCTGCTTCAGTGTCTTTAGATATTTTTGTCAGATGTTACTATGGAATACTGAAGTATAATTACAAGCATTTCATAAGTGTCAAAGTCATTTATTGACAATTACATGAAGTTGATGCAAAGAGTCAATATTTGCAGTGTTAACCCTTCTTTTTCAAGACCTCTGCAATCCGCCCTGGCATGCTGTCAATTAACTTCTGGGCCACATCCTGACTGATGGCAGCCCATTCTTGCATAATCAATGCTTGGAGTTTGTGGGTTTTTGTTTGTCCACCCGCCTCTTGAAGGTTGACCACAGGTTCTCAATGGGATTAAGGTCTGGGGAGTTTCCTGGCCATGGACCCAAAATATCAATGTTTTGCTCCGAGCTACTTCGTTATCACTTTTGCCTTATGGCAAGGTTCTCCATCATGCTGTAAAGGGCATTGTTCGTCACCAAACTGTTCCTGGATGGTTGGGAGAAGTTGCTCTCGGAGGATGTGTTGGTACCATTCTTTATTCATGGCTGTGTTCTTAGGCAAAATTGTGAGTGAGCCGACTCCCTTGGCTGAGAAGCAACCCCACACATGGTCTCAGGATTGTTTACTGTTGGCATGACACAGGACAGATGGTAGCGCTCACCTTGTCTTCTCCGGACAAGCTTTTTTCCAGATGCCCCAAACAATCGGAAAGGGGATTCAGAGAAAATGACTTCACCCCAGTCCTCAGCAGACCAATCAATGTACCTTTTGCAGAATATCAGTCTGTCCCTGATGTTTTTCCTGGAGAGAAGTGGTTCTTTGCTGCCCTTCTTGACACCAGACCATCCTCAAAGTCTTCGCCTCACTGTGCGTGCAGATGCACTCACACCTGCCTGCTGCCATTCCTGAGCAAGCTCTGTACTGGTGGTGCCCCGATCCCACAGCTGAATCAACTTTAGGAGACGGTGCTGGCGCTTGCTGGACTTTCTTGGGCGCCCTGAAGCCTTCTTCACAACAATTGAACCGCTCTCCTTGAAGTTCTTGATTATCCGATAAATGGTTGATTTAGGTGCAATCTTACTGGCAGCAATATCCATGCCTGTGAAGCTCTTTTTGTGCAAAGCAATGATGACGGCACGTGTTTCCTTGCAGGTAACCATGGTTGACAGAGGAAGAACAATGATTCCAAGCACCACCCTCCTTTTGAAACTTTCAGTCTGTTATTCGAACTCAATTAGCATGACAGAGTGATCTCCAGCCTTGTTCTCGTCAACACTCACACCTGTGTTAACGAGAGAATCACTGACATGTCAGCTGGTCCTTTTGTGGCAGGGCTGAAATGTAGTGGAAATGTTTTTGGGGGATTCAATTAATTTGCATGGCAAAGAGGGACTTTGCAATTAATTGCAATTCATCTGATCATTCTGGAGTATATGCAAATTGCCATCATACAAACTGAGGCAGCAGACTGAAAATAAATATTTGTGTCATTCTCAAAACTTTTGGCCACGACTGTACTTCTGGAAGGTTCTCCCATCTCCACAGAGGAACTCTGGAGCTCTGTCAGAGTGACCATCGGGTTCTTGGTCACCTCCCTGACCAAGGCACTTATCACCTGATTGCTCAGTTTGGCCGGGCGGCCAGCTCTAGGAAGAGTCTTGGTGGTTCCAAACTGCTTCCATTTAAGAATGATGGAGGCCACTGTGTTCTTGGGGACCTTCAATGCTGCAGAAATCTTTTGGTACCCGTCCCCAGATCTGTGCCTCGACACAATCCTGTTTCGGATGTCTACGGACAATTCCTTCTACCTTATGGCTTTGTTTTTGCTCTGACATGCCAGTGTTCCCTCTGGAAAAATGTGTAGCAGTGGGGGGGAAAAGGTTGGAGGGGGGTTGAAGGGGTCCCTTCTAATTCTTATGTAGAAGGACTGAGGAACTAAGATCTGGTAACTTTAAAAAAGGACATTCTACTCCAAAATGAATGAAAATAAGTATGCTGACACCATCTAAAATAGAATTTCCACCTCCAGAAATTAGCCCAATAACACATTGGTAAAATAATTAACATATTGGGCCATGTACAGTATATAGCCTATGCATGGTCCATATTATCAGGTGTGCCCAACTGATGCAGCAAAGTAGGCTGAAGCATGGTGTTGCCTACCTGCATTTACCCTATTGGGCTAATCATTAGCCAGAACTCAAATGTTTTCTTTTAACTAGTTATTATCATATTGATTAATTGTATGTCCCCCAAAAAACTTGCATAAACACAGAATATTCTGTAGGTCTACCTGTTGGGGTAACTTGCCACCCGGGGTAATAAGCCCCCTGCCTGTACTCCTCACAGAAACCACTTCGTCACTTTTCCCCCCTGGTTTCCACTACTCTTGATCAACCAAAATATTTTCTGTCTCATTACAATTTTTTAAGTCAATCCAGAGAAATTATTTTGACGTAAATAGGCGTTGTACCCCAAGTCACTCTACAATTGACCGGTGTTACATTTAGCCCCACTCTCCCCTATGCACTCACTGAGAATTGCAGAGCGGTAACGTGCTTCTGAACATTTTATTTTTTTAATTATGGGTTTAAAAGTTCAAGCATATTTAGGAGTTGAGAAATAAAGAAAGTAAGAATGGAAAGCTGGGAAACCCCTCTTTAGCAAAAGCCATTAAAACGACTTATTTTCGCGATTGCAAGAATTGTTGTGCATTGACTGTGTCAGAATGCATGTTTCCCTCCCTATAGCACTTATAACATGAATGTGCCACAAGAGGAATATTTAGGTATATATATATATATACACACAGTGGGGAGAACAAGTATTTGATACACTGACAATTTTGCAGGTTTTCCTACTTACAAAGCATGTAGAGGTCTGTAATTTTTATCATAGGTACACTTCAACTGTGAGAGAAGGAATCTAAAACAAAAATCCAGAAAATCACATTGTATGATTTTTAATTAATTAATTTGCATTTTATTGCATGACATAAGTATTTGATACATCAGAAAAGCAGAACTGAATATTTGGTACAGAAACCTTAGTTTGCAATTACAGAGATCATACGTTTCCTGTAGTTCTTGACCAGGTTTGCACACACTGCAGCAGGGATTTTGGCCCACTCCTCCATACAGACCTTCTCCAGATCCTTCAGGTTTCGGGGCTGTCGCTGGGCAATACGGACTTTCGGCTCCCTCCAAAGATTTTCTATTGGGTTCAGGTCTGGAGACTGGCTAGGCCACTCCAGGACCTTGAGATGCTTCTTACGGAGCCACTCCTTAGTTGCCCTGGCTGTGTGTTTCGGGTCATTGTCATGCTGGAAGACCCAGCCACGACCCATCTTCAATGCTCTTACTGAGGGAAGGAGGTTGTTGGTCAAGATCTCGCGATACATGGCTCCATCCATCCTCCCTTCAATACGGTGCAGTCGTCCTGTCCCCTTTGCAGAAAAGCATTCCCAAAGAATGATGTTTCCACCTCCATGCTTCACGGTTGGGATGGTGTTCTTGGGGTTGTACTCATCCTTCTATTCCTCCAAACACGGCGAGTGGAGTTTAGAGCAAAAAGCTCTATTTTTGTCTCATCAGACCACATGACCTTCTCCCATTCCTCCTCTGGATCATCCAGATGGTCATTGGCAAACTTCAGACGGGCCTGGACATGCGCTGGCTTGAGCAGGGGGACCTTGCGTGCGCTGCAGGATTTTAATCCATGACGGCGTAGTGTGTTACTAATGGTTTTCTTTGAGACTGTGGTCCCAGCTCTCTTCAGGTCATTGACCAGGTCCTGCCGTGTAGTTCTGGGCTGATCCCTCACATTCCTCATGATCATTGATGCCCCACGAGGTGAGATCTTGCATGGAGCCCCAGACCGAGGGTGATTGACCGTCATCTTGAACTTCTTCCATTTTCTAATAATTGTGCCAACAGTTGTTGCCTTCTCACCAAGCTGCTTGGCTATTGTCCTGTAGCCCATCCCAGCCTTGTACAGGTCTACAATTTATCCCTGATGTCCTTACACAGCTCTCTGGTCTTGGCCATTGTGGAGAGGTTGGAGTCTGTTTGATTGAGTGTGTGGACAGGTGTCTTTTATACAGGTAACGAGTTCAAACAGGTGCAGTTAATACAGGTAATGAGTGGAGAACAGGAGGGCTTCTTAAAGAAAAACTAACAGGTCTGTGAGAGCCGGAATTCTTACTGGTTGGTAGGTGATCAAATACTTATGTCATGCAATAAAATGCAAATTAATTACTTAAAAATCATACAATGTGATTTTCTGGATTTTTGTTTTAGATTTCGTCTCTCACAGTTGAAGTGTACCTATGATAAAAATGACAGACCTCTACATGCTTTGTAAGTAGGAAAACCTGCAAAATCGGCAGTGTATCAAATACTTGTTCTCCCCACTGTATATATATATAAGCTGTTCTACTATGGGGTTGTTTTATTTGCAGAGGAAAAGGACATGTGGAATGTTCTAGCATCCTCAAAATGCACCTCAGCAGAAATATTTGTTCATGTTCCATGTTGCTGCAATGATTTAAAATGAGTGCAGCGGAAACACTGGACATGCACTGTGGGCCTTATATAGACAGGTGTCTGCCTTTCCAAATCATGTCCAATCAATTTAATTTACCACGGGTGGAAAAGTTGTAGAAACATCTCATGGATGATCAATGGAAACAGAATGCACCTGAGCTCAATTTTGAGTCTCATAGCAAAGGGTCTGAATACTTATGTAAATAAGGTATTTCTATTTAAATTAAACCTGTTTTCGCTTGGTCATTATGGAGTATATTGTGTGTAGATTGATGGGGTAAAAAAATACATTAATCCGTTTTAGAATAAGGCTGTAACGTAACAAAATGTGGAAATAGTCAAGGGGTCTGAATACTTCCCGAATGCACTGTATGTTTGATGTGCTGCGTATACGTGGAAAAAAGGTATAGTGTCATGATACTTAAACATCAGCAATCGTCATTTACCCTCACCTTGTTTTTCTTGGGAGGCGGGGTGGACTGGGAGCTGGTGACCATCTCCTGGGTGGGAGTGTCTGCCCTGGTGGAGTCCGCCTGCAGGGGGCTACTGGTCACCACGTCCATGTCCAGAGGGAGGTCACGGTCACTGCATACGGACAGAGAGAATTCATTCATTCAAGTCTCCACATTTGAAAATGGATAGGCATCTCCACAGATTTTTTTCTTCTTCTCCATCATTAATTTGGATGCTACAGCCTTACCTCCCATTGTGGTGCCTTAGAACCCCGTTGTAAGACTTCCTGGATTTCACCTCTTCTTTCCTCTTTCTCTTCCTGCCTCTGGAGGTGTCTCTGGGACTGGGTGGCCTGGGGCTGCAATTCGCTGACCTCGTCTCAGTGATGACCGTGCAGGAGTCCTCATTGGTCGAAATCAGCACCGGTGATGGTGGCAAAGAGACCTGATTCGCCGCCATGGGGGAAGCTGAGGAGTCCTTCGTTTCCACACTAGTGCTTATGGACACAGCTGAAATGTGATTGGAGGAAACAATGTCCTCATTTGTCAGGTTGGTATTGGATGATTCGTTCCCCTTGTCTACCTCCATCGCCTCTGATTGGCTGGGGCTGTCTGTGGGGGATTCGTCGACTAAGGAGGAGATCTGTGGGATGTCACCCCGGGAAATGGGGCTGATTCCGCTTATCACGGAGTCTTTGTCCACCTCAGCGTTCTCTTCCTCCTCTCCTCCATCCTGGTTTCCGTCACTCCCACCATCCACCTCGTTCTCACTCTCGTTTGCTGCCTCTACCTCGTTGTCCTCCTCCTCATCATCCTCTGAAAAAAAAGAAAACCCAAATCAGTTGAAACCAGGATAAACCGGGGTTAAAACACTGAATTTGAGAAAGGTGCTGTGTAGATGCAAATTATCATCCTCATCACCTGGCCCTGCTTGTGATTTGCTGGCCTGGATCTCCTCCTCGATGTCTGGATCAGACGACTCGTCGTCTTCATCATCCTCCTCCTCCTCAGCTTGCTCCTCACCCTCACCATCCTCTCCCTTCTTCAGGGGATTGTCATCGGCTGTGGTGGCCTCCAGCACCGATGACTGACCCTTCCGTTGACACACACAGAAAAAACAGTCAGTGAGTGGTGACAGATATAGTCATTTATGTAAATAAATACCATGTATTTTAAAAGCAGACGTGGAAAAGCGTTGGCTGACTATAACAGGTCAGAATTACAGAACATTTATTTTTTAAATGTCATCTCCAGTCATTTCTAAAATGTAAATTGGTCTCCAACACCTTTCTCCTCCTCCTACCTCTTTCTTCTGCCTCTCTCTCTCTATCCGTTTAGCCCTCTCCTCCTCCTCGGTGTCGTCCTGCTTCAGGGCGTATTTGGAGATGACCTGCTCCAGGCTGGAGAGAGCCACCTCCCGGTTAGAGCGCAGCTTACGGGCCAACGTGGGATCCAACAGGGCAGGGTCAGTGGCTGGTATGGGTGGACAAAATGAAAAAAAAAAAAAAAAAAAAAAAGGGAGGGGGGGGGGTGAGAGAGTTAGTGACTTCTTAGTCCATCTTCCTAAATAATTCCCACACATCCAACCTGATATCCACAAAGCAGCATACTGGTGTCACTCTTTCTGTAATTGTGTGTCAACTACCAGGTTCTCAAAGCTTCACACACAATTTTTCTAATTTATGGCTCTTGTCTCTCTGCAGCAGACATATATATGGGGTGTGTACACACACACACATACATATATAGATAGGAGTAGGGTTGATACGAGAGTACACATACACACATTATATATATATATATATATTTTTTTTTTACCTTTAATTAACTAGGCAAGTCAGTTAAGAACAAATTATTATTTACAATGTCTAGGAACAGTGGGTTAACTGCCTTGTTCAGGGGCAGAAGAACAGATTATTACCTTGTCAGCTCTGGGATTCGATCTAGCAACCTTTCGGTTACTGGCCCAATGCTCTAACCACTAGGCTGGCTACCTGCCGCCCTAGTGTGTATGGGGGTGTGTTCGTCAATTCAATCTTGAGTGCCAGAGTGCCCTCAGGGCGTTCGTAAATTCAGAGCGTTTCGCTCTCGGAGCGTTCAGAGCGCACACTAGACACTCTGGCCGAGGAGTAGGGTTGATCTGAGCGTTCTGACCTCACAATGCCAGTCAAGCACCCACGTTAACTGGCTAACGTTGGCTAGCTACTTCCAGACACAAATGTGGGAACAGCTCACTGACCATTTTACTCCCCCTAGCAGAGCTGGTTAGGCTGTTTTCATGTTATCCAGAGTGTTGGTGACTGTAACTGTGCTGCTGGCAACAATATAATTACGCGTTTTTGCCGACGTTCGTGAATTCATCAGTTATTCTGCGCTCTGGCACGCTCAGATGAGAGTGCTCAGAAATCTGAGTAGATAGCCAGAGCGAATTTACAAACACACCCATGGTGAGCAATATGTTTGGAAACATCGAATCGCAATAAATCACAGTATGAAATTGCTATACATATAGAATCATGAGAATCCCAATACATATTTTAAATCGGCACCTAAGTATACACACAGCTCCAACCAGGAATGTAGAGGTGTGTGTATTACGCTCTCTTACCGGGCTTGTAGAGGTGTGTGTATTACGCTCTCTTACCGGGCTTGTAGAGGTGTGTGTATTACGCTCTCTTACCAGGCTTGTAGAGGTGTGTGTATTACGCTCTCTTACCGGGCTTGTAGAGGTCT